>NC_091950.1:22293274-22458274 GCF_031021105.1 Erythrolamprus reginae
CAGATACTTGGGCATCTTGCAACTGGATAATATCAAGCATGGACATGTGAAAACTGTGACCAGCAAAGAGTACATCCAGAGGACCAGAAAAATTTTGAAGCAAACTGAATGGTGGCAACACTATCAAGGCTATAAATACTTGGGCCATATCTGTCATTAGATACACAGCTGGCATAGTGAACTGGACTCAAGCAGAGCTGGACAACTTGGACAGGAAAACCAGAAAATTAATGATGATCCATCATGCACTATACCTCCGCAGTGATGTTGACAGGGTGTATTTACCAAGGAAAATAGGCGGCAGAGGACTTTTGCAAGTGAAGCAGACAGTGGAAGAAGAGAAGCATGCATTAGATGACTATGTGAAGGAGAGCAAAGAGTGAGTGTTGATGGAGGTTAACAATAGGAAGCTTCTCAAGGTGAAGCAAACTAAGGACCAGTACAGAAAAACTGTAACTCAATGTCGTATGGACAGTTGGCGGAACAAAGCATTGCAGGGCCAGCTCTTGGAGAAGATTGAAGCCAAAATGGATTAAAAAAAGACCTGGTCATGGCTTACAAGTGGAACATTCAAAAAGGAGACATAAGGACTAATACTGGCGGCACAAGAACAGGCCATTAGAACAAATGCTATCAAAGCCAGAATTGAAAAATCAACAGACGATCCAAAGTGCAGACTCTGTAAAGAAACAGATGAAACAATCGATCACATACTCAGCTGCTGCAAAAAGATCGCACAGACTGACTACAAGCATAGACATGCTGCTGTGGCACAGATGATCCACTGGAACTTGTGCCGGAACTACCATTTCCCAGTGGCAAAGAACTGGTGGAATCATATAAGGTCGAAAATGAGCAAGCAAAACTACTGTGGGACTTCAGACTGACCGAATTCTGAAGCATAATACACCAGACATTGTGATCGTGGAGAAAAAGAAAGTATGGATCATCGACATCGCAATCCCAGGAGACAGCAGAATTGAGGAGAAGCAGCCAGAGAAATTAGTGAAATACGAAGATCTAAAAATCGAGCTGCAATGACTCTGGCATAAGCCAGTGAAAGTGGTCCCAGTGGTACTTGGCACGCTGGGCACAGTGCCAAAGGATCTCAGCGGACATTTGAAAACCATCGGAATTGACAAAATCTCCATCTGTCAATTGCAAAAGGCCACTTTACTGGGACCGGCAAACATAATTTGCCACTACATCACTCAGTCCTAGGTGCTTGGGAAGCACCCGACTGGTGATGAAATATGAAATCCAGCATAGTGATCTCGTTTGCTGTATTGTATTGACATAATAATAATAATAATAATAATAATAATAATAATAATAATAATAATAATAATAATAATTTACAGTATTAGATTTGTATGCCGCCCCTCTCAGAAGACTTGGGGCGGCTCACAACAACATAAACAGTATACAAATCCAATTTTTAAAAATACAATTTAAAACCTTATAATAAAATAATCACACAATCCAATGCAACCACACACCAACCTTGACAATTGATGTGTGTATTAATTTCCCCATGCCTGGCAGCAGAGATGAATTTTTAATGATTTACGAAAGGCGAGGAGGGGGGAGTTGGTTCCAGAGGGCCGGGGCCGCCACAGAGAAGGCTCTTCCCCTGGGTCCCGCCAGACGACATTGCTTAGTCGACGGGACCCGGAGAAGGCCAACTCTGTGGGACCTAATCGGCCGCTGGGATTTGTGTGGCAGAAAGCGATCTCGGAGGTATTCTGGTCCGATGCCATGTAAGGCTTTATAGGACTCATAACCAACACTTTCAATTGTGACCGGAAATTGATTGGCAGGCAGTGCAGGAATCCTTGTGATGATGTCCATCCATCGTGTTCAAAGGGGACCTTGACATCTAATGGGTTGTGGGCTGTACGCGATGTGTCCACAGGTGGCTGGTAAGGCCTATAAGAAGTAAAGGGCTATCCAAATTTTTACTACCACACTGTGGGCAGGGGTTATGCAGGACGCCCTGCATTTTCTTTCAACATTTTTCAGTGCAAACTGGGGGCTCTGGGGTGGAACTCCATTTTCACTACCCCACTGCGTTCCCCCCCCCCCCGTGTGGGCAGTAGTCCACCCTGCTGCTGGCCCATATTTACAGTCCTGTAGATCATGGCTAGATTGAGCCTGAGGGCAGGGTCAAATGCACCATCAGTTTGGAATCCTTACATAGCCATAAGTGACCTAAGTCCAGCACTCCCATTAATTCCATTGGCTCTTTCATAGCCCCAATCCATAAATGGCTACAGGAGACAACAACTGACAACAATAGAATTTGCACTGGAGCTTTTTTTTTACTGGGAATCTGCAAAAAAGAATATAGTACAGGCAGTAGTGGGCTACGAGCCGGAACACTAAATTGCGCTCGCCGCGGCGGCTTGCAAGTTCTTGCAGGGCCAGCGTGATTTTGCTGCTGCATCTGTGGAGGTGCGCCTAGGTTTCGGCATGTGGTTCCGTGCGCGATTTTTCTACCTCCACAGATGCAGCAGCAAAATCGTGCTGGCCCCCCAAAAATCTATGAGCCGTGGTGGTGAGTGCAATTTAGCGTTCTGGCTCGTAGCCCACCGTTGAGTACAGGTTATTTTTTTTTTAATATTGCCTATCAGTGCTGCAGCTAGGATTACTTTTGCCCAATTTTGGAAAAATGTAGAGAAACCTCCCCCAAAAGGTAATAATTAACAAAATTTATGAATGGGCTAAAATGGACAAGCTCACAATAGAATTAAAGGGCCAAAAGGAATCAGAATATTATGAGATGTAGGAACAATGGCACAAATTCAATTCAATTCAATTCAATTTATTAGATTTGTATGCCGCCCCTCTCTGAAGACTCGGGGCGGCTCACAACAATAATAAAAACAATATTCCAGCGAAAACAAATCTAATATTAAAAAGCACATAAAACCTTATCATATTAAAAAAAGCAAACAACATATACATACCCAAACATAAATATAAAAAAAGCCTGGGGGAAAGGTGTCTCAATTCCCCCATGCCTGGCGGTATAGATGGGTCTTGAGTAATTTATGAAAGACAAGGAGTGTGGGGGCAGTTCTAATCTCCGGAGGGAGTTGATTCCAGAGGGCCGGGGCTGCCACAGAGAAGGCTCTTCCCCTGGGGCCCACCAAACAACATTGTTTGGTCGATGGGACCCGGAGAAGGCCAACTCTGTGGGACCTTATCGGTCGCTGGGATTCGTGCGGTAGCAGGCGGTTCCGGAGGTACTCTGGTGCAATGCCATGCAGGGCTTTAAAGGTCATAACCAACACTTTGAATTGTGACCGGAAACTGATCGGCAGCCAATGCAGGCCACAGAGTGTTGGAGAAATGTGGGCGAATCTAGGAAGCCCCACGATGGCTCTCGCGGCCGCGTTCTGCACGATCTGAAGTTTCCGAACACTTTTCAGAGGTAGCCCCATGTAGAGAGCATTGCAGTAATTGAACCTCAAGGTGATGAGGGCATGAGCGACTGTGAGCAGTGACTCCCTGTCCAAATAGGGCCGCAACTGGTGCACCAGGCGGACCTGGGCACAGCCGAGGAGGATTGAACTTAGAAAAAAAAAGATCATGGGTAACTCTCAAAAAATACAGCATGTTTGTAAATTTCAGCTGGCTGAAGCGTAGACATCAGAGAGTTATTGTTAATGGCGAGTATTCCGAGCAGAGTCAGGTTACAAGCGGTGTGCCACAAGGGTCTGTTCTGGGTCCTATTCTTTTTAATATGTTTGTGAGTGACATAGGGGAAGGTTTGGTAGGGAAGGTTTGCCTATTTGCCGATGACTCTAAAGTGTGCAATAGGGTTGATATTCCTGGAGGCGTCTGTAATATGGTAAATGATTTAGCTTTACTAGATAAATGGTCTAAGCAATGGAAACTGCAGTTTAATGTTTCCAAATGTAAAATAATGCACTTGGGGAAAAGGAATCCTCAATCTGAGTATTGTATTGGCAGTTCAGTGTTGGCAAATACTTCAAAAGAAAAGGATTTAGGGGTAGTGATTTCTGACAGTCTCAAAATGGGTGAACAGTGCAGTCAGGCAGTAGGGAAAGCAAGTAGGATGCTTGGCTGCATAGCTAGAGGTATAACAAGCAGGAAGAGGGAGATTATGATCCCACTATATAGAATGCTGGTGAGACCACATTTGGAATACTGTGTTCAGTTCTGGAGACCTCACCTACAAAAAGATATTGACAAAATTGAACGGGTCCAAAGACGGGCTACAAGAATGGTGGAAGGTCTTAAGCATAAAACGTATCAGGAAAGACTTCATGAACTCAATCTGTATAGTCTGGAGGACAGAAGGAAAAGGGGGGACATGATCGAAACATTTAAATATATTAAAGGGTTAAATAAGGTCCAGGAGGGAAGTGTTTTTAATAGGAAAGTGAACACAAGAACAAGGGGACACAATCTGAAGTTAGTTGGGGGAAAGATCAAAAGCAACATGAGAAAATATTATTTTACTGAAAGAGTAGTAGATGCTTGGAACAAACTTCCAGCAGATGTGGTAGATAAATCCACAGTAACTGAATTTAAACATGCCTGGGATAAACATATATCCATCCTAAGATAAAATACAGAAAATAGTATAAGGGCAGACTAGATGGACCATGAGGTCTTTTTCTGCCGTCAGACTTCTATGTTTCTCTGTTTCTAGAAATGTATAATTATGTTAAAGTAAGAAGATTTGAATAATACTGTGACGATAAATAGATATGAAATGTTATTACATAACAATGCAGAATTGCTTAAAGCATAATTATATATATTTTTTAAAGAAAATATTTGGAAATTAATAAAGTTTATATATATTAAGCATGCAATAAACTTTTCTGTCTCTGAAATCGACTCCTCTGGGAGTTGAAGTCCACATGGTTTAAAGTTGCCAAGATTGAGAAGCACTGTTCTAAGTCACCTTTAAGGGCAAACCCAAATCCTACATGTTATAATAATAACAAGGGACCCTGGAGGTCTTCTAGTCCAACCCCCTGCTTGGGCAAGAGACCCTACACTACTTTGGACAAATGGTTATCCAACATCTTTTTAAAATCGTCCCGTGTTGGAGCATTCACAGCTTCTGGAGGCAAGCTGTTCCATTGATTAATTGTTCTAAATTTCTCCATCGTTTTACGTTACTTCTCTCCTTTATTAGTTTCCATCCATTGCTTCTTGTTCTACCATCAGGTGCTTTGGAGAATAGGTTGACTCCCTCTTCTTTGTGGCAGACCCTGAGATATTGGAACACTTCTATCATGATGTCTCCCCTAGTCCTTCTTTTCATTAAATTAGACATACCCAATTCCTGCAATTATTCTTCATATGTTTTAGCCTCCGGTCCCCTAATCATCTTTGTTGCTCTTCTCTGCACTCTTTCTAGAGTCTCAACATCCTTTTTGCATCGTGGCGATCAAAACTGAATGCAGTCTTCCAAGTGTGGCTTTATCAAGGCCTTATAAAGTGGTGTTAACACTTTGCGTGATCTTGATTCTCTCCCTCTGCTAGTGTAGCCTAGAACTGTGTTGGCTTTTTTGGCAGCTGCTGCCAAATGTTCTAGTAATGGAGCCATAAACAAGGCATTCTACCATCAGGATAAATGGGACATTGGCAACCTCTGATCTAATCCACCCAGACTCCCTTTTAAAGTCCAGTTGTCAAGCCTGCAAGAGAGAAATTTATTTATTTTTATTTATTCATTTGTCCAATACACAAATACATAGGAAGAAAAATAGACATGTAGTAATATATATAAGGGTAAAAGTGTACTTAGAGGAGAGGATATATGAAAGAAAGAAAATATAAGTGAGAGAAAGGAAAGACAATTGGACAGGGGACGAAAGGCACACCAGTGCACTTATGTACGCCCCTTACTGGCCTCTTAGGAACCTGGAGAGGTCAATCGTGGAGAGTCTAAGGGAGAAGTGTTGGGGGTTAGGTGTTGACACAATTGAGTCCGGCAATGAGTTCCACGCTTCGATAACTTGATTGTTGAAATCATATTTTTTACAGTCAAGTTTGGAGCGGTTCGTATTAAGTTTGAATCTGTTGCGTGCTCTTGTGTTGTTGCGGTTGAAGCTGAAGTAGTCATTGACCAGTAGGACGTTGCAGCATATGATCTTGTGGGCAATACTCAAATCGTGTTTTAGGCGCCGTAGTTCTAGGCTTTCTAGGCCCAGGATTGTTAGTCTATTTTCGTAGGATATTCTGTTTCGAGTGGAGGAGTGAAGGGCGAAACAAAACAAAATTGCAAAACAAAAAAAAAAAGCCAAGTTTGGCCGGGTCTTGAATTTCCACGCTCCCCCCTTCCAGTCCCCCATTGGACTTGTCATCTGCCAGACATCCATTGAGCACACAAAAAAGTCTCCAGGCTCCTTCATCTCCGTGCCCCAACCCCCCCCCCCCCGTCCCGGTAAAGCAAACATCTTCATTACAGCTCCGAGTTGTTTAAATAAATGAATTAATATTGACAAACCATCAACGGGTCTAATAAATGATTAGTTAAAGGCATATATACATCACATTACGGTTAGCAGTAGCCCAGCTTAATTACTACAGCCGAGGATTCCATTAGGCAAGGATCTTGGCGTCTCCTCTTGAAACCACTCCATGGTTTGTCCCCTCATCCCTTCTCCCCCCCTTCCCTCTGGGTCTCCAAGCTCCATTTAGCCTTGTGGATCCATATACCTAGAGAGGGCTTGTGGTATCTCTATCTCAGCAGAGATAAGAAGTGGGGAAACACATTACGCAGGCCTGAAGCCTTTGGAAAGACAGAGGAAGAGGGAGGAAGAGGGGTAGAGTTCGGCGTATCTAAATATTTTTTTTATTTATTAAATTAATATGATTTCCACCTCCCCGATAAGGTGATTTTGGGGTGGCTTGCAGATCATTCATTCATTCATTCATTCATTCATTCATTCATTCATTCATTCATTCATTCATTCATTCATTCATTCATTCATTGGCTTTGTATGCCGGAAGATAATATGTTCCTATGCATGTTGATTGGTTAGTTTAACTGTGGTTTTAATTAGGTTTCATAGTTTAGATTTATATTTATCTACGGTTGACCTATCCAGATTCCTAAGAGGTCAGTATGTCCTATTGCTCTCCTATATCTCCTATACCTTTCTTGTATTCCTATATCTCTTCTTCTATTCTTTCATTGATATGTTCTATTACTACACCTTCTTTTCTATTATTTCTTAGATATATTTTACTATGAGCATCTCCTCTATAACCTTCATCATGTATTTTACTATGTGTATATAGATACATACCCACTAAAACCCTCATTGTGTATTGGAATAAATAAAAAAATAAAAAAATAATAAAATAAAATAAAATAAAATAAATTTGACTTCTTTTTATTGTTTTGTATTTATAATGTTGTAAGCCCAGTAATGGGCAGCCAAACTTTTTACTGCCAAAGTGTGGGTGTGGCTTATTTTGTGGGTGTGGCTTAATGGCCATGTGACTGGGTAGGAGTGGCTTGCTGGCCATGTAGGAGTGGCTTCACCGATCATCATCGTTCAAGTGAACTGTTAAGTCTTCGACTTAAAACTTTACCAGTGTCGCTCGCTAGGGTGACAATTTGCTTTGTGTTTCCCATGCTCCCCTTCCTGGGTCGTCCCCCCCACCTCAAGCAGGGTAGTTAGGCGAACGGGTGCTGCCAGAAGCATAAATGCTGCCAGCGCCACTTCCACCCACGCCTTCTGCTTGCACCTCAGGTGGGAGGTGGCTGTGTGAGGCTGGAGGGGAGTTGGGCAGGAGAGATGGAAGCTCATCTGAGGCCAGGAAGGAGGAAAGAAGGAAAAAGCAAGGAGCGCAGACACAGCAGTAGCAGCAGAGAAAAAAAAGGAGAACTGAGCCAAGACCAGTAATCCAGGAAGTGACAGCTGCTGATCAGCTGGAGCTGCACACATCTTAGAAACATAGAAACATAGAAGACTGATGGCAGAAAAAGACCTCATGATCCATCTAGTCTGCCCTTATACTATTTTCTGTATTTTATCTTAGGATGGATTGATGTTTATCCCAGGCATGTTTAAATTTATTTATTGTGGATTTACCAACCACGTCTGCTGGAAGTTTGTTCCAAAGATCTACTACTCTTTCAGTAAAATAATATTTTCTCACGTTGCTTTTGATCTTTCCCCCAACTAACTTCAGATTGTGTCCCCTTGTTCTTGTGTTCACTTTCCTATTAAAAACACTTCCCTCCTGAACCTTATTTAGCCATTTAACATATTTAAATGTTTCGATCATGTCCCCCCTTTTCCTTCTGTCCTCCAGACTATACAGATTGAGTTCATGAAGTCTTTCCTGATACGTTTTATGCTTAAGACCTTCCACCATTCTTGTAGCCCTTCTTTGGACCCGTTCAATTTTGTCAATATCTTTTTGTAGGTGAGGCCTCCAGAACTGAACACAGTATTCCAAATGTGGTCTCACCAGCGCTCTATATAGCGGGATCATAATCTCCCTCTTCCTGCTTGTTATACCTCTAGCTATGCAGCCAAGCATCCTACTTGCTTTCCCTACCGCCTGACTGCACTGTTCACCCATTTTGAGACTGTCAGAAATCACTACCCCTAAATCCTTCTCTTCTGAAGCTTTTGTTAACACAGAACTGCCAATGCAATACTCAGATTGAGGATTCCTTTTCCCCATCTTCATTTCTGCTGGTGGAACTGTGTTCCATCACGTCGTGCCTGCTGCCCATCCCTGTGTAAGCCGACCTGAGTCCTTCGGGATTGGGCGGCATAGAAGTAAAAACAAACAAACAAACAAACAAACAAACAAACAAACAAACATGATAGGAATTGTGGAGAATAGCTCATACAACGAAGCCCTTTCTACCATCTGTCAAAAATGGTGTAGGGCCTGCTTGGGCGGTGTGTGTATGTGTGTGATGGCAACTTTTTTGGGTTCGCGTGCCAAAAGGGTGTGTGTGTGCGTGTGCTAGCATGCGCACGTGTCCACACCCATTCCCCCCCACGCATGAACACACCTTCGTGCTGCCACTGTATATACACACAATCCCTCCCCCATCTCCACACAGGCACACCAGCCTCACTGAAGTCTGGGACGGTGAAAAAACAGCCAGACAGGCAAACTGGAAGTTTTGAAAAACGGACTTCCGGTTTGCCTGTTGTGCTCTTTTTTGTACTCCGGAGCTTTAAGGAAGCTTCTTTGAAGCCTCCAGAGTGTAAAAAACAGCACAACAGGCAAACCGGAAATCCATTTGTCCAAACTTCCAGTTTGCCCATTGGGCGGTTTTTTTGCACTCCGGGACTTCAGGGAAGCTTCCCTGAAGCCTCCAGAGGACAAAATGACCTTCCCCAAGGCCCAAAATCAGCTAGCTAGCATGCACATATGTGCTGGAGCTGACATAGGGCAACGGCTCACATGCCCCCCAATATGGCTCCACGTGCCCTCTCTGGCATGGGTGCCATAGGTTCTTCATCAAGGGACTAGATGGTTTGCAAGAGGTCCTCCCAACTCTCTATCTCTACAGATAATCTCTATCGGTATCTCCACATTATAAAGCGTGCATGTGCACCTTCGTGCTTATCATTCCTGTCCTAATGCCTTTTTATCTTTTCTACCTCTACTTTATACTTTATTTATTTTATTTTATTTATTCAATTTTTATGCTGCCCTTCTCCTTAGACTCAAAGCGGCTTACAGCATGTTTGCAATAGCACTTCTTAACAGAGCCAGCATATTGCCCCCACAATCCGGGTCCTCATTTTACCCACCTCGGAAGGATGGAATGCTGAGTCAACCTTGAGCCGGTGATGAGATTTGAACCGCTGACCTATAGATCTACAGTCAGTTTCAGTGGGCTGTAGTACAGCACTCTACCTGCTGCGCCATCCCGGCTCTCTTATTATATTATGTTCAACAAACTACAATATTATATTTGTATGATAAATAAATAAACAAACAAACAAACAAACAAACAAACAAACAAACAAACAAATAGAGTTAACCATGAAGAATGATTTTGTGGGAGTTTCCCACTGTTCTGATTTCAGGCTGATTCGTATAATACTTGGAATAAAGGAATTCTCGATGCAAAACATATCCTCTTTATTTTCCCCTCTACGTTTCAACACTGCACGCAGTTTTCTTTCCTCATCATTTTTATCCCAGCATTAAGTAGATAGGCTTGGAAGTAACATGAAAGACATTCCACAAGTCATTCTAAAATTTATGGCTAATTAGGGCTAGCCAGGAGTCATAAACTCACAGTTGCTTCTGATCTTTCCCCAACTAACCTCAGATTGTGCCCCCTTGTCCTTGTGTTCACTTTCCTATTAAAAACACTTCCCTCCTGGACCTTATTTAACCCTTTCACATATTTCAACGTTTCGATCATGTCCCCCCTTTCCCTTCTGTCCTCCAGACTATACAGATTGAGTTCATTAAGTCTTTCCTGATAGGTTTTATGCTTAAGACCTTCCACTATTCTTGTAGCCCGTCTTTGGACCCGTTCAATTTTGTCAATATCTTTTTGTAGGTGAGGTCTCCAGAACTGAACACAGTATTCCAAATGTGGTCTCACCAGTGCTCTACACAGCGGTATCACAATCTCCCTCTTCCTGCTATATTCCTCAGGCTCAAATTTCTCTTTTGTGATTTGTACATGTAGACACATATACATATTGTGGTGGTGTTCTTTTTTCAATAATTTTTTTTTTAGAAAAAGACCTTTGGGAAATTCTTAAGGATGCCTTTTTTTCTTTTCCTTTTTCAACACGAATACAGCCCACAGCTATCCTTTTCATTTCATTTTCATTTCATTTATTCATTTGTCCAATACACAAATACATAGGAAGAAAAAAGACATGTGGTAATAGTATATATATGGGTAAAAGTGAACTTAGAAGAGAGGGTATAGGAAAGGAAGAGAATATATAGGATAAGTGAAAGAAAGGAAAGACAATTGGACAGGGGACGAAAGGCACTCCAGTGCACTTATGTACGCCCCTTACTGGCCTCTTAGGAACCTGGAGAGGTCAATCGTGGAGAGTCTAAGGGAGAAATTTTGGGGTTAGGGGTTGACACAATTGAGTCCGGTAATGAGTTCCACGCTTTGATAACTCAATTGTTGAAATCATATTTTTTACAGTCAAGTTTGGAGCGGTTCACAAAACAATTCATGACAAATCTAAATTATAATTTAAAATATTTTAAAAAACCCTAAACAAACATACCTACAAACGTACCATGTATAAATTGTATATGCCCGGGGGAGATGTCTCAGTTCCCCCATGCCTGACGACAAAGGTGGGTTTTAAGGAGCTTACGAAAGGCAGGGAGAGTAGGGGCAGTCCTAATCTCTGGGGGGAGCTGGTTCCAGAGAGTCGGGGCCGCCACAGAGAAGGCTCTTCCCCTGGGGCCCGCCAACCGACATTGTTTAGTTGACGGGACCCAGAGAAGGCCCACTCTGCGGGACCTAATCGGTCGCTGGGATTCGTGTGGCAGAAGGCGGTCTCGGAGATATTCTGGTCCAATGCCATGAAGGGCTTTAAAGGTCATAACCAACACTTTGAATTGTGACCGGAAATTGATCGGCAGCCAATGCAGACTGTGGAGTATTGGTGAAACATGGGCATACCTAGGTAAGCCCATGACTGCTCTCGCAGCTGCATTCTGCACGATCTGAAGTTTCCGAACACTTTTCAAAGGTAGCCCCATGTAGAGAGCGTTACAGTAGTCGAACCTCGAGGTGATGAGGGCATGAGTGACTGTGAGCAGTGAGTCCCGGTCCAGATAGGGCCGCAACTGGTGCACCAGACAGCCTGTGTTTGCCCCGTTACTGAATCCTGATTAAATCTCCCTGTTGTCACCCAACAGCTGGAAAACTGAGAAATGAACACAGGGTGAGACACCTTCCTCTTTCAACCTCACTGCAGTACGAATCCGATTCTTCTCTCTCCAACAGGACCAGTAGTGATGCTGGGTTGAGGACTATGGGAAAGATCATCTGGGGCTTTTGGCAGGAATTGAAGGTTTTGGACAGGTAGAAATGAACTCTGTGGTGAAGGCATTTTGCAAAGAGGCGTGGGAGCAAACAGCCACCCCACCGTTTCTCTCCACCCCTCCAACTGCCTGATTCCCTATTTTATGGCTCTCCCCACCCTCCACCCACCCCCCACCGACCCCCATGCTATATATCTGCTTTCTGAGGTTCCCATTTATCAGCTCGCCCTGCTATTGAATGGGGGCTGCTCATGACAGGTTGAAATTGACTTGTATGATATTGGAATTACTATTGATTGCTTTGGCACCTTGCGACGTGACAAGCTTGGCGCCCTGGATTCAGGAGGTTGGGGTTTCTACAGAGCTGGGAAAGTACCTCTTTCACACACACACCCAGCCTCCTGCCTTTCACACTCAGCGTGTGCCTGTGTGTGTACACTCGCACACCACTGGCATGGCTTCAAAATTCAAGAAGATGCTTTCGACATTCTCTCCAATTCCAAGTACAGTACATTGAGGAAAGGGGTGGGTGGGTGAGTAGGAATGAATTGTGTTGATTAAAATTCTCCCCCCAGTGCAGGGCATGCTCAAAGCATGGAGAATCTTTAGAGGGTGCTCAAAAACATCAAGATAGCAGCCATAACATTACACTCAAAACCATGTTTCTCTTTTTAATGTCCGCCCTAAGAACCTAAGAAGAGCCATGCTGAATCAGGCCAAAGCCCATTGAGTCCAGCATTCTGTGTCACACAGGGGCCCACCAATTGTCCATGGGGATCTTGAGCAGAAAGAGAAGGCAAGACCCTCCCTTTCCCTTGACCCCCAACAAATGGTACTCAAGAGGGAATCCTGCCTGCTTCAACCAATGTAGAGGTGGTACATGGATATCCATTTCAATAACCACTGATACACTTGGCATCCGTGAATCTGTCTAATCCTGCGTTGAAGCTATCCAGGCTGACAGCTGTCACGACCTCTTCTGGAAGTGAATTCCATAAACCAACGACCCTCTGGGTGGAGAAATATTTCCCTTTATTTGTCCTCCCTTTCTTACCTATGAGCTTTAGGGAGGGCCCCCTCGTCTTAGTGTTGTGTGATAGAGAAAAGAGTTTTTCTCTATCCACCTTTTCTATCCCATGCATGATTTTATACACTTCGATCAAGTCACCCCTTAAATGCCGTCTTTCAAGGCTGAAGAGACCAAGGCGTTGCAACCTGGTTTCATAAGGGAGGAGCTCCATTTCCTTGATCATACTTGTTGCCCTTTTTTGCACATTTTCCAGTTTTATTATATCCTTCTGGAGCTGAGGTGACCAGAACTGTACACAGTACTCCAAGTGTGGTCTCGCCGTTGATTTGCAACCCAATACCATCGCCATCGGTATTGGGTTGCAGCATGGAAGGTCTGCTATGCTGCGCCAGGAGGAAAAATAGATTGAGCCGGGGTGGCGCAGCAGGTAGAGTGCTGTACTGCAGGCCACTAAAGCTGACTGAAGATCTGTAGGTCAGCGGTTCAAATCTCATCACCGGCTCAAGGTTGACTCAGACTTCCATCCTTTTGACGTGGGTAAAATGAGGACCGAAATTGTGGGGGCAATATGCTGGCTCTGTTAAAAAAGTGCTATTGCTAACATGTTGTAAGCCGCCCTGAGTCTAAGGAGAAGAGCCGCATAAAAATTGAATTAATGAATAAAAATCGAATTAATAAATCTGCACATCCTTGACTTGCTGGCCAGAATTCTTTGAACGATAGGGTCCTGCTGGCCTTCTGCTGGTGTTGGTGGGGTGGACCAATCCCAGATGGTTCTTCTGATAACTTATTGGTAAGCCCACCCCATGCCATGGTTGCCATCTTGACTTCTTTCGATCATTTATTTACTTATTTATTTACTTTTCACATTTATATGGCTGCCCATCTCTCACACACAAGGTTAGCAACCAGGTTAGAAAACAACCATCCACGGATAACAACCGTTATTATGATGAAAACCATTAAGAAGTATAAACTACAAATGACGACAATAGCAAAATGCTTGCAAATAGGAGTAGAACGATTATGGCAAACTGCCTTCTAAGGTGTTAACTAGTCCATCTAATTTTCTGCCTCCTATAAATCTACACCTTCCTCTCTGAATCCTCTGGACTTCTGGTAGGTCTGTTGGCTATTTTTCGCTCTTCCGAGGGTTCGCCTCCTGAAGCCTGGGGCCAGCAAAAAATGCCCCAACTGGAAGTTTGGAAACAAACTTCTGGTTGGCCCGTTGGGCCCTTTTTCACCATCCTCAGGGTTCAGTAGGCTTACCTGAACCCTGGGGAGAGCAAAAACAGCCAAAAAGAATGTTGAAAATCAGCTGGTCAGCACACACTGGAGCTGACAGGACAACACCTCACATACCCTCAGATATCTCAACTCAAAAACATCATCAAAAAAGCACAACAAAGAATGTTCTTTCTGCGCCAACTCAGGAAGCTCAAACTGCCCAAGGAGCTGCTGATACAGTTCTACAGAGGAATCATTGAGTCTGTCATCTGCACCTCTATAACTGTCTGGTTTGGTGCTGCAACCCAACAAGACCGACACAGACTTCAGAGGAGAATCAGAACTGCAGAAAAAACAATTGCTTCCAATCAGCCTTCCATTGAGGACCTGTATACTGCATGAGTCAAAAAGAGGGTGGGGAAAATATATACTGACCCCTCACATCCTGGACATCAACTATTTCAATTCCTACCCTCAAAACGTCGCTACAGAGCACTGCACACCAAGACAACTAGACACAAGAACAGTTTTTCCCCGAACGCCATCACTCTGCTAAACAAATAATTCCCTCAGCACTGTCACACTTTTTACTAAATCTGCACTTCTATTCTACTAGTTTTTTTTCTCATCATTCCTATCACCCATTTCCTCCCACTTAGGACTGTATGACTGTAACTTGTTGCTTGTATCCTAAGATGATGATGATGATGATTATTATTATTATTAGTTCGCGGAGAGGGGCGGCATACAAATCTAAATAATAAATAAATAAATAATTTATTTATTAGATTTGTATGCCGCCCCTCTCCGAAGACTCCATTGCTTATTTGACCCCTATGACAATCGTTAAGTGTTGAACCACATGATTCTTGACAAATGTATCTTTTTCTTTTATGTACACTGAGAGCATCTGCACCAAGACAAATTCCTTGTGTGTCCAATCGCACTTGGCCAATAAAAAATTCTATTCTATTCTATATGGCTCCACGTGCCACCTGTGGCAGGCATACCACAGGTTCACCATCACTGCTCTAAGGATATTTGTACCCACTACATACTGGGAGTAAAAAAGAGGATTTGCATTGCATGAATCCCAGCGACCGATAAGGTCCCACAGAGTTGGCCTTCTCTGGGTCCCGTCGACTAAACAATGTCATCTGGCGGGCCCCAGGGGAAGAGCCTTCTCTGTGGCCGCCCCGGCCCTCTGGAATCAACTCCCCCCGGAGATTAGAACTGCTCCCACCCTCCTTGTCTTTTGTAAACTACTCAAGACCCACCTATACCGCCAGGCATGGGGGATTTGAGACATCTTTCCTCCAGGCACTTTATAATTTATGTTTGGTATGTATGTGTTGTTTGGTTTTAATATGATAGGGTTTTAGTTATTTCTTTTAATATTAGATTTGTGTCACCATAATATTGTTTTTATCATTGCTGTGAGCCACCCCGAGTCTTCGGAGAGGGGCGGCATACAAATCTAATAAATAATAATAATAATAATAATAATAATAATAATGATGATGATAATAATAATAATAATAATAATAATAATAATAATAATAATAATAATGCTAACCAAGAGCTATGGCATTAGTGACAGACGGGAAATGGTTAACTAGCCCTAATTAATAATACATCCCAACACATATACTGTTAGGTATGTATGTGTAGGGGGGGCAGGAAACTACCATTTTAACAAAGCTTGAGGGACCTATATAGTATCACAACTACATGGTGTAGCCTCTTATTATCTGGAACAATTGCCAAAGGCTGCCTCATCTATGATTCAGTCAAATGATCCTTAAAAGCATAGAAGCGGACAAGGTCACAATTTACCGCTCTGTTCTGTGCAGGACTCAAAAGGAAACAGCCCTGAGAAATAGGTTAACCAATTTTTTTTGGGGGGGGGGGGGGTATAAATTTTTTCTTTATTTTTCTTCCGGCATACAATAAAATAGCATAAGCAATAAAAAACACAGAATCAATGCTTAAAATAATAATTAATGATATTTATTTGATACGTTAAACATTCAGAATGAAAAAACGCTAATAATATTTTGAATGTGTACTTTTTTATCCTCTTCTTTGCTAAGTTAATTAAAATTAACTACTCATAAGATATATTTCACCTACAGATAACAATATTATGAAATCTAGTCCCTTTTTCTATTTATAATAAAGCATAAAGATCTTAACTCAATGTGTAATTTAATCCTTTCATCTCTGTGTTAACTCCTTATTCAATGCTGCTGCCAATTCTTATTTAGTCATCGGGGTTTTTAATAGATTAAAATTAAATCTTCATATATTTCTTTAAAAGAAATTTAAAAAATACTTCTCAATTATTTTTAGTTTCCAACCATTCATAAAACTTTCCCCAAATCTTATAGTAATCACACTCCTCTTTATCTTTAAGTTTTAAAGCCCTTCATGTCATTGGATCAGAATACCTCCGGAACCGCCTTCTACCGCACGAATCCCAGCGGCCGATAAGGTCCCACAGAGTTGGCCTTCTCCGGGTCCCGTCGACCAAACAATGTCATTTGGCGGGCCCCAGGGGAAGAGCCTTCTCTGTGGTGGCCCCGGCCCTCTGGAATCAACTCCCCCCGGAGATTAGAACAGCCCCCACCCTCCTTGTCTTTCGCAAGTTACTCAAGACCCACCTATATCGTCAGGCATGGGGGAACTAAGACATCTCCCTCAGGCTTTCTTATATTTTATGTTTCGTATGTATGTGTTGTATGGTTTTTTAACAATTGGGGTTTTTTATATAATTCTTATTATTAGATTTGTTCCATTGTTTATACTGTTTTTTATTGTTGTTGTGAGCCGCCCCGAGTCTTCGGAGAAGGGCGGCATACAAATCTAATTAAGTAATCAATTAATTAATTAATTAATTAATTAAATAAATAAAGCCTATTCATTTCAGCACAATCTAAAATCTTATGTAATATTTCTCTTTCTCGTGGGTTATCCAAATTGTGCCTGAACACATCCTGTGAATTGGAAGGGTGACACCATCTCAAGTGAAAAACTGATTCCTTTCTTGAACTGCTCAGATTAGCAATTTGTCTTGACCTACAACTGGAGTTTGCCTATCTAAAAGGTCACAGTAAAGTCATAACTGACTCTAGGGGGCAATGGTCATCACATTTGGAGTACTGTGCTCAGTTCTGGAGACCTCACCTACAAAAAGATATTGATAAAATTGAATGGGTCCAAACACGGCCGACAAAAATGGTGGAAGGTCTTAAGCATAAAACTTATTAGGAAAGACTTCATGAACTCAATCTGTATAGTCTGGAGGACAGAAGGGAAAGGGGGGGACATGATCGAAACATTTAAATAGGTTAAAGGGTTAAATAAGGTTCATTAGGGAAGTGTTTTTAATAGGAAAGTGAACACAAGAACAAGGGGGCATAATCTGAGGATAGTTGGGGGAAAGATCAGAAGCAACGTGAGAAAATATTATTTTACTGAAAGAATAGTAGATGCTTGGAAGTAACTTCCATCAGACGTGGTAACTTCCAGCAGACGTGGTCCACAGTAACTGAATTTAAACATGCCTGGGATAAACATATATCCATCCTAAGATAAAATACAGGAAATAGTATAAGGGCAGAGTAGATTGACCATGAGGTCTTTTTCTGCCATCAATCTTCTATGTTTCTATATTTCTTTTTTTTAGCCAAGGGAGCCAGCATTATCCAAAGACCCTTTCTGTAGCCATGTGGCCAGCACAACTATATGACGAGGTACATGCTAAATTAAATTAAATTGGAACCTATTTGATCTACTTGCTTTTGTATCAGGGGTGGGTTGCTCCTGGTTCGCCCAAACCAGTAGCGACCCAAGACGTTTATTTATTTATTGTTAGAGTTGGAAGGGACCATGCTGGTCATCAAGTCCAACCCCCTGCCTAAGCAGGAACCTTATAGCATCCTAGCCAAATGGCAGTCCAATTTCCTCTTAAAAATGTCCAGAGTATTGGAGTTCACAACGTCCGCTGGTAGGTTGTTCCACTGGTTGAGCGTTCTGACCATCAGGAAGTTCTTCCTTATTTCCAGGTTGAATCTCTCCTTGGTCAGCTTCCAGCCTTTGTTCCTCGTCCGGCCCTCCGGTGCCCTGGAGAATAAAGTGATCCCCTCCTCTCTGTGGCATCCCCTTGTATACTTATAGACTGCTGCCATGTCCGCTCTGGCCCTCCTTTTCTCTAGGCTATCCATGCCCAGTTCCTGCAAGCTCTCTTCATAAGTCTTGGTTTCCAATCCCTTAATCATCTTGGTTGCTCTTTTCTACACCTTCTCCAGAGTTTCAATGTCTTTTTTGAAGTGTGGTGACCAGAACTGAATACAGTACTCCAGGTGTGGTCTGACCAGGGCGTAGTAGAGTGGTATTAAGACTTCCCTGGTCTTGGAGTGTATTCCCCTGTTGATGCAGCACAGATCCGGTTCGGTTGGTGTTGGTCTGTGGGCGCTCCCATCTTTTTAAAAAAAACATTTTTTTGAATTTTTGATTTTTTTTTTCTTCTGAGCATGTGCAGAAGCCAAGTTTCTGGCAACGTGCATGCAGTTGCCATCTTGTTTTTGGCTTTAAAAAAAGTTTTGGATTTTTCAGGTGGAAGTGAATCCATAGCGAGGTAATTTAGAACGCACCCCTGTTTTGCATGCTGGGTGGGCAGGAATTGAGGCAAGTAGTAGGATCTCGCCGTTTGTGAGGTGCTTGGGTTTTGAACCCGGTCTATCAGCTTTCCAGCTGACAAGGTCAGCATTAGTTTAACCACTGAGCTATCACACCCCTATTCACCTATCTATAATTTATTATTATAATTCATGTTTCCACGTTCTGCATCTCTGAATGATTCCGAAGGTCTTTTGGAACTGCGATCATAGTTCCTGCTTCTTCCACATCTTGTCTTCTCTTTTGAAGGCTAAACATTCTCAATTCCAACACACACACACACACAAATGGTTTGATCGTCTGCTTTGCCTTCCTCCAAATCTTCTTGAATGTCTCTGAATCCTCCTTCAAGTGTGGTGCCTGGAACTGGATGCAGTATTCAAAACAGCGTCTCACCAAAGCAGACTGGTATGGATCAATTCTTTCCCATTATTTGGAAATTATATAGCTGTGAAGCAGCCCAAAACTCCATTACCTTTTCCCCCTTTGCCTCCACATCCCACAGCTGGCTGATATTCAGTTTGTAATGAACTATTATTCCAATATCTTTTTTTTTGTGATATTACCAAGAAAGCTTTCCCCCATTCTATATCTCTGCATTTGACTTCTGTTTCCTAAGTGATAGGCATTCTTTCTTTCTTTCTTTCTTTCTTTCTTTCTTTCTTTCTTTCTTTCTTTCTTTCTTTCTTTCTGTGTTTGTTTGTTTATTCATTCATTCATTCATTTATTTGTTTGGATGCCGCCCCTCTCCGAGGACTCGGGGTGGCTCACAACAACATAAACAGTGTACAAATCCAATTTTAAAAAAATACAATTTAAAACCCTTATAATAAAATAATCACACAATCCAATCAAACCATACACCAACCTTGACAATTGGGGGGAATGTCAATTTCCCCATGCCTGGTGGCAGAAATGAGTTTTTAATGACTTACGAAAGGCAAGGAGGGTGGGGGCAGTCCTAATCTCTGGGGGGAGTTGGTTCCAGAGAGTCAGGGCCACCAAAGAGAAGGCTCTTCCCCTGGGTCCTGCCAGACGGCATTGTTTAGTCGACGGGACCTGGAGAAGGCCAACTCTGTGGGACCTAATTGGCCGCTGGGATTTGTGCGGCAGAAGGCAGTCCTGGAGGTATTCTGGTCCCATGCCATGAAGGTCTTTATAGGTCATAACCAACACTTTGAATTGTGACCGGAAATTGATCGGCAGCCAGTGCAGGCCGCGGAGTGTCGATGAGACATGGGCATATCTGGGGAGGCCCATGATTGCTCTCGCGGCTGCATTCTGGATGATGTGAAGTTTCTGAACACTCTTCAATGGTAGCCCCATGTAGAGAGCGTTGCAGTAGTCGAACTTCGAGGTGATGAAGGCATGAGTGACTGTGAGCAGTGACCCCCGGTCCAAATAGGGCCGCAACTGGTGCACCAGGCAAACCTGAGCAAACGTCCTCCTCGCCACAGCTGAAAGATGGTGCTCTAATGTTAGCTGTGGATTGAGGAGGACGCCCAAGTTGCAGACCCTCTCTGAGGGGGTCAATAATCCCCCCCAGGGTAATGGATGGACAGATGGGATTGTCCTTGGGAGGCAAAACCCACAGCCACTCCGTCTTGTCTCAGGGTTGAGCCTGAGCCTGTTGACACCAATCCAGATCCCAACAGCCTCCAGGCACCGGCACATCACTTCCACTGCTTCACTGACTGGACATGGGGTAAAGATGTATGACTGGGTATCATCCGCATACTGATGATACCTCACCCCATGCCCTTG
This sequence comes from Erythrolamprus reginae, assembly GCF_031021105.1. Taxonomy (NCBI): domain Eukaryota; kingdom Metazoa; phylum Chordata; class Lepidosauria; order Squamata; family Dipsadidae; genus Erythrolamprus; species Erythrolamprus reginae. Next base: position 22,313,991 of record NC_091950.1, read on the forward strand.
GATGATCTCTCCCAGCGGTTTCATGTAGATAATGAATAGCAGGGAAGAGAGGACTGACCCCTGAGGCACCCCACAAGGGAGAGACCTAGAGGTCGACCTCTGACCCCCCACTAACACCGACTGTGACCGACCAGAGAGGTAGGAGGAGAACCACTGCAGAACAGTGCCCCTCACTCCCAACCCCTCCAGCCGGCGCAGAAGGATACCATGGTTGATGGCATTGAAAGCCACTGAGAGGTCAAGAAGCACCAGGACAGAGGACAAGCCCCTGTCCTGGGCCTGCCAGAGATACATCTAAAAATCCAAATAATATGGCTAAAAAGACTTTAAAAAGCTCTAATATGATTTAAAAACATTCATCACCATTCACTCAACAAAACATACTAATACACTCATCGGTCAGGGGGCTAGAATCTAATGGCCCCCAGTCTGGTGGCATAAATAGGTCTTTAAGCTTTTATAGAAGGCGAGGAGGGTGGGGGCAGTGTGAATCTCGTGCCATCACACATGCGTAAGTGCCCACACTCATAATTCAATGCCTGGGGAGGGCAAAAACAGCTTACCTCTCCTCCCGGAGGCCCTCCTATTGTGTTTCCCAACTTCTGGTGAGCCGAGTAGGCTCGTGTTTCACCCTCCCCGGGCTCCAAAGGCTTCCCTGGAGCCAGAGGAGGGTAAAAACGCCCTCCCCCTGGAGGATACAGCTCATCTCTTTGGAACCCATATCGCATCTCAGACATTAACACCCTTGAAAATGTCCAAAGATACTTCACCAGAAGAGCCCTTCACTCCTCCACTCGAAATAGAATACACTACGAGACTAGACTTTCAATCCTGGGCCTAGAAAGTTTAGAACTAAGACGCCTTAAACAAGATCTAAGTATTGCCCACAAGATCATATGCTGCAACGTCCTGCCTGTCGGCGACTACTTCAGCTTCAACCACAACAACACAAGAGCACACAACAGATTTAAACTTAATATTAACCGCTCCAAACTTGACTGTAAAAAATATGACTTCAGTAACCTAGTTGTCAAAGCGTGGAACTCATTACCGGACTCCATAGTGTCATCCCCCAACACTTTACCCTTGGATTATCTACGGTTGACCTATCCAGATTCCTAAGAGGTCAGTAAGGGGCGAGTACAAGTGCACTAGAGTGCCTTCCGTCCCCTGTCCTATTGCTCTCCTATATCTCCTATACCTTTCTTCTATTCCTATATCTCTTCTTCTATTCTTTCATTGATATGTTCTATTACTATACCTTCTTTTCTATTCTTTCTTAGATATATTTTACTATGAGTATCTCCTCTATAACCTTCATCATGTATTTTACTATGTGTATATAGATATATACCCACTAAAACCCTCATTGTGTATTGGACAAAATAAATAAATAAATAAAATACCCTCCCAGAATCTCTTTACCTTTGTCTATTATATTTCCTCCTGAGTATCCAGCCCATTTCATTAACCCATCCTTCTCATTTTGAATTTTATTTTTGCCTTCTAAGGTGTTAACCAGCCCATCTAATTTTCTGTCTTCTGTAAATCTAATAGCCGTTCCCTCGACCTCTTCATCCAAACCATTAATATAAATATTGAAGAGTTCAGACTAAACTCTTGCGCAACCACATTTGATAGTCATCGCAATTTGATGTGTAACCATCAAGGAGCATCCTTGGGATACAATTTCCAGCCCGGCTATGTATCCACTTAATTGTCATGCCGTTCAGACTCATAAAATTAGCTGGCTTCTAATCAGAGTGTCGTGGGAGATTTTGTCGAAAGCTTTGCTGAAATCAAGATATCATTATTGGTTTGTTTGCTTTATTTATACAGCCACGCTCCCAAAAGACTCTCCACATGAAAAAAACCCCCATATTCAAATACTTAATAGAATTATACAGCACATATATTAAAATGACCATAATGATTCCAAGGCAGGCATCTTCAGATTGAGAGGGCTGCAATCTTAAAAGCTATGCTGAGCAGTTCAGAGTCATATTTTTAACTAGTTAATGCTGGGATGGAATTGCATGGAGCCTGAGACAATGGGGGCCATCCCTGTAAACCAGTGGTGAAATGATACCGGTACACCCCAGTTTGGGTGAACTGGTAGTGGCGGCTACTGGTGGTTTGGAGAACTGGTGGCGGCAGTAGCACGAGGCTACTCCTACTCTCTCAAATGTCACAATTGCCTCTTTTTAAAAAAAAATACTCTGAGCATGTGCAAAATCTCCCGCACATGTGCAGAAGGTGAAAAAGCATGCTTGACAGGGCCCGCAAGAGCTTCTGAACCAGTAGAGAAGGTGTTGTGGTTAGCTCCGGCCCAGCTCCTGCCCCAAGGCCTGTGGGTGTGGGGGAGAAATCCACATGCTGCAGGCCTGTTTTGCTCCCGGTGGAATCTGATGATGAAGGCTCCTCTGACCAAGAAGACATGAGTGACAGGGAGGAGGAGAGTGTGGCAGACAGCTCAGAAGGAGATCAATTATCTAGCACCTCCTTGGATTCGGAACAAGAGTTAATGATACAGCCACGCATGCGGAGAGCGATGCATAGGCAGCAACAACTGAGAGATTATTATCAAAGAAAATGAGGCCACCTGTGGTTGGGTGGGGCTGTGGTCATTAGTGAGGCTGCTATAAAGAGCAGCCTGTGGGTTTGGCCATTGTGGAGGATTATCTGATCGTTGTGTTTCGTGCCTGCCTTGCTGACTTCGACCTTTGTGTGCTGATTTTTTCCCTCTTTGAAACTAAACCAGAGCAAAGTGTGTTTCACTTTGTGAAAGAAGAAGGACTGTGAATTGCCTCACAGCTACAAGCTAAGTATCGCAGAACTGATAAGGGACTTGTACAAATTACCAGTTTGTTTGGAGACAAGTGCTCTTTGCTATACAAAAAGAGGGCTTAGTTTAAGTGAATTTCCCTTATAAAGAACATTGTTTTGAATTTTCAAACGTGTGTGTGTGTCTGAAATTTGTGAATTTTCGGGAGGAGTCTTATCAGAGAGCTCGACAGAACAGAAGGTAAGTAGATTTTAGCACTGATATACACCCCTGATTTCTGGTCTCTTCCACTGAGTTTTTTTTTTTTTGATGCAGGCAGGGTGGGATACTCTTAGCTACTGAAAATCCATTGAGCAAGTCAGAGAATTATAAAATAAAATCATGTAAGCCTGAGAATGTTTGTTTTCATCATCATCCATGCTGACTTGGGCTAAAGACCACTTGTTTTTCAAAGCGGTGATAGATTAGACTGCTTATCCTCAAGAACAAGGGGACACAATCTGAAGTTAGTTGGGGGAAAGATTAAAAGCAACGTGAGAAAATATTATTTGACTGAAAGAGTAGTAGATCCTTGGAACAAACTTCCAGCAGACGTGGTTGGTAAATCCACAGTAACTGAATTTAAACATGCCTGGGATAAACATATATCCTAAGATAAAATACAGAAAATAGTATAAGGGCAGACTAGATGGACCATGAGGTCTTTTTCTGCCGTCAGTCTTCTATGTTTCTATGTTCTATGTTTCATCCCAAATATTAATGCTACTTTGTATATTCTGCAGTTTCTTGCAAGGGTGTCCAGGAAAGGGTCGAAAAAGTCAAGATGACAGCTTTTTTTGGGTGCAAAAGAGAAAAAAATTGACATGGATTTGACTATTAGTAATATTTTTAGATTATCAAAAAAAACGGAGGGTGCTTTTTTGCAATTGTGGAGAGACAATCAAAACTCAACTTTTATTTATGTGGGTTGTAAAAGAAGTTGAAGTTGTTCTGTTATTGTGTATTTTCGTTGATTAAGCATAAAACGTATCAGGAAAGACTTAATGAACTCAATCTGTATAGTCTGGAGGACAGAAGGGAAAGGGGGGACATGATCGAAACATTTAAATAAGTTAAAGGGTTAAATAAGGTCCAGGAGGGAAGTGTTTTTAATAGGAAAGTGAACACAAGAACAAGGGGCCACAATCTGAAGTTAGTTGGGGGAAAGATCAGAAGCAACGTGAAAAAAATATTATTTGACTGAAAGAGTAGTAGATGCTTGGAACAAACTTCCAGCAGATGTGGTTGGTAAATCCACAGTATGTGAATTTAAACATGCCTGGGATAAACATAGATCCATCCTAAGATAAAGTACAAGAAATAGTATAAGGGCAGACTAGATGGACCAGGAGGTCTTTTTCTGCCACCAATCTTCTATGTTTCTATGTTTTTATAACAACAGCAGCAGAAGCAACAACAACAACAACAACTATCCCCTACCAGTGGTAAAGAACTGGTGGAATCATAAACCTGAGAAGGTAATTTAAAACAAACATGTCAAAATACTTTGGGACTTTCGAATTCAAACTGACAGGGTTTTGAAACACAATACACCGGACCTCATGATTGTGGGAAAGTAAGTGTGGATCATTGATGTCGCCATACCAGGTGCCAGCCAAATAGATGAAAAACAACAAGAAAAACAGCCGATATCAGGATCTTAAAATCGAACTACAACGACTGTGGCATAAACCGGTACAGGTGGTCTCAGTGGTAGTCGACACACTGGGTGCTGTGCCAAAAGACCTCAGCTGGCATTTGAAAACAATAAACATTGACAAAATCGCAATCTGTCAGTTACAAAAGACCACTGTACTTGGATCTGCGCGCATTATACAAAAATACATTACACAGTCCTAGACGCTTGGGAAGTGTTTGACTTGTAATAGTGTGATACGAAATCAGCATATCAATCTTATTTGCTGTGATTACTGTTTTTTGTGAATAAAATAATGATAATGATGATGGTGATGATAGAAACATAAAAACATAGATGGCAGAAAAAGACTTTCTGATCTATCTAATTCTGCCCTTATACTATTTCCTGCTGGAAGTTTGTTCCAAGCATCTACTATTCTTGATGATGATGAGATCATAATAATAATAATAATAATAATAATAATAATAATAATAATAACAATAATATTAATAATAATAATGTAATAAAAATAAAGTTGGGAGGGAGCTTGGAGGTCTTCAAGGGCAGATTCCATCTGGAAGGGGTGTCATACAAATCTAATAAATAAAAAAAATAAAAAAATAATAATAAAAAAAATAAAATTAAAAAAAAGAGAATAAAATAAAATAAATAAATAAATATAAATAAAATAAAATAAAATAAAATAAAATAGATGGATCCTGCCATATCTTTTGTCACCCACTAGCTTTCTATCATCTCCACTGAGCAGCTAACATCCTGAATATTTCCTTTTCCTTTTCTTTTGAACATATCCAGACGTGGCTCTTTTCTTGTTATTCCATTGCCCTTATTGAACACTTCAGCTTCTGCTACGCTTTTATTTTCTCTAGTTTCAGGCTCCTGGTTTGCCTTCTTCCCTCGCTCTGCTGACCCTCTTTCTATCTTGCAGATCTGTCCTTCTTTGTTGTGGCCACATTAGCCTCGACTGTCATCCTTTATTTTATCTTTTAAATGGCTCTGTTTGCAATTGTGCTTTAAGAGCTCCTTTTTTTAGCATGTCCCCCCCTATTTCAAGCTTCTTCCACCATCAGCTTGCCCCGTCATCAATTCGTGAGTCCATTTGTTCTGATTGTCACGAGAGGGCCATTTTTATATTCTGCCCCAGGCAGCCTGAGAGCCTGGGGACATCCCACAGCTGCAGGAATGGCTATGGCTTGGTGGCGCTCAAGAGTTTTTGATGAGCACCTAAAGCAGCAGGGATGAAAGCAGGAAGCTCAATAACTGATCAATAAAACAGGTTGCTGTTTCAAACATTCCCTACATTTTACTTTGGGGGGAAGCTAGTCATTCCAGGGGACCAAGGTTTCTCTGTCAACCTAAGGTGTCCTCACCTTTTTTTACCCTCAAGTTTCAATTACTGTATATTTTTCATATTTATTATCCTTTGTTGTTTTTCATTATTGTTGCTTCAAACCTGATTTTGGTTAGTCTCATCTTCCTTTCTCCATGGATAGTAGCAGCGGTGGGATCCTCCCTGTTCGGAACAGATTGCCTGAAGCGTTAGCGACCCTCTGGGGATGCGATGATGGCATCGTGGATCTAACTGTTAATTGGATCCCTAAATATAAAACTTATCAGGAAAGAGTTAATGAACTCAATCTGTATAGACTGGAAGACACAGAAGGGAAAGGGGGGACATAATCAAAACATTTAAATATGTTAAAGGGTTAAATATGGTTCAGGAGGGAAGTGTTTTTAATAGGAAAGTGAACACAAGAACAAGGGGGCACAATCTGAGGTTAGTTGGGGGAAAGATCAGAAGCAACGTGAGAAAATACTACTTTACTGAAAGAGTAGTAAATCCACAGTAATTGAATTTAAACATGCCTGGGATAAACATATATCCCTCCTAAGATAAAATGCAGGAAATAGTATAAGGGCAGACTAGATGGCCCAGGAGGTCTTTTTCTGCTATTAATCTTCTATGCTTCTATGTTTCTAATTAGAATTTTAGAAATTAGTTTGTTTTTATCTTGACTTCTTTTTAGTGTTATTGTTATTTGTAATTTTATACTGTTGTAAGCCTCCCTGAGTCCTTCGGGATTGGCGGTATAGAAGTAAAATTAAATATATACATACATACAAACTTCCAGCAGACGTGGTTGGTAAATCCACAGTAACTGAATTTAAACATGCCTGGGATAAACATATATCCATCCTGAGATAAAATACACAAAATAGTATAAGGGCAGACTAGATGGACCATGAAGTCTTTTTCTGCTGTCAATCTTCTATGTTTCTATGTTAAATATTTTCTTTTCTTTGTAGTTTGAATGCCTAATCTATCTACTAATTCATTTTCCTGTGCTCTGGTCATATTCTTAACAAGTATTTTGATTTTGTTTCTTCGCTTATCTTTAGGCCTACCACTTCACCATAGTCCTCCAGTACTTCCATCAGTCTTGTCCCTGACTGAAAGGGTTCTTCAATTATAAAAACAAGGTCATCTGCAAAAGCTTGCATTTTAAATATTTCTTTAAATCTCCAATCATTTAATCTGATCATCTTTCCAAATTGTTCTAGTTAGTATAAGGTGACCAGAAGTCCCGCTTTTGAGCAATTTATCCCGCATCCCGCAGCGTTTTTAAAAAGTTCCGATTTCTTAAAAACAGGACGTCTGGTCACCTTATCTTACCAACTCAGGGCCTTTATAATAAACTGTCCCTTCATCTCAAACCTGCCACAACTATGCCGAAGTGGCCCCTCAACATCTTCAGCAAGGAATTCTGGGACTTGTCGGCCCAGACCCTTTGGAGGCAAGCCCTGGAATCCTTCGAAGAGTACCCAGATGTCACTCCCTCACGCCTCCCCTTCGGGGCTCATGGCAGGGAGAACAAAATGGATCTGAAGTCGACACACCCGTTAGTGAGTTTATATGGTAATTGCCATGAACCCCATCATTGTCCATCCCTCTTTTTTGTCCCCCCTCCCCCCGCATTCACCTTCCCATGTTTGCTCCGGCAGTTGGGAGTGGCTGCGCTTTGGGGTGGTTTTTTTTTAAAAGGATGAGCAGTCCTATGGATTTCAAAACGTCCCTTAATCTGTTTCTCCATTTTTTTCTTTGGATTGTTTTGGACCTTTCCTTCCGCTGAACTTCCGGGTTTCCAAGGTGGCTTCTGCTGTAAGGGTCCTTTCTTATATTTCTTCCCCCCGGAAACAACTTGCAAGCTTCTTCACACACACACAAAAAAGTCACACACACACCGCCTCGGTAATGGTGTCCCGCTTTACCGAGGTTATAATCTGGTCACTTTAAGTTAGTACCTCCAGGCAGGGCCACCATCAGGAATTTTGGGGCCCCATACAGCCTAAGTGTCTGCCCCCCCCCCCCCCCCGCCATTTTAAAACTATTTTAAGTCGCCAAGCCACTCCATCCCCCGGGGATCATTTCCCGCTTCACGCCAAGCGAGGCGGTCCCATAGGCCAGTGTTTCCCAACCTTGGCAACTTGAAGATATCTGTACTTCAACTCCCAGAATTCCCCAGCCAGCGAGGAGCTGGAAAGGACGAGGGGAGAGAAAAAGCAGGGTACCAGCAGTCGGGTGGGTGTCTTGAGGGGGCACTCCCATCTGGAAGGAAGGGAAGAAAGGCGAGGGCGAGCTATGAAGGAAGGAAGGAAGGAAGGAAGGAAGGAAGGAAGGAAGGAAGGAAGGAAGGAATGGTAAAAGGGGCGATCAAGAGAGGAATGGGTGAATGAATGGACGGAGGGTGGGAAGGAAGGAAGGAAAGAGGGAAGGGACAGGAACAGAGGAAGGGTGCAAAGAAAGCAAGAAAAGGTGTGAAAGGGGAGAGTAAGAGAGGAAGGAGTGAAAGAAGGGAGTGAGGGAGGAAAGAAGGGAGGAAGGAGAAGGAAAGCAAGAAATGGAGGGAGGGAAGGAAAGAAAGAAAGAAAGAAAGGGGGAAGGGACAGGAACAGAGGAAGGAAGGAAACTTATGAAAGGGGAGAGTAAGAGAGGAAGGACTGAAGGGAGGGAGGGAGGGAAGAAGGTAGTAAGGAGAAAGAAAAGAAGAAATAGAGGAAGGGAAGGTAAAAGAGAGAAAGAAAAAGAGAAAGAAAGAGAAAGAAAGAATGAAAGAGAAATAAAAAGAGAGGGGGAATGAAAGAAATGGAAGGAGGGAAGGAAGGAGAGAAAGAAAGAGGAAGAAAGAAAGCAAGAGAAAGAAAAAAGAATGAAAGAGCAAGAGAGAAAGAAAGAAAAAGAAATGAAAGAAAGAAAGAAGGAAAGAAAGAAAGAGGGAAGAAAAAGAATGAAAGAGAAATAAAAAGAGAGGGGGAATGAAAGAAATGGAAAGAGGGAAGGAAGGAGAGAAAGCAAGAGAAAGAAAGAAAGAAAGATAAAGAAAAAAGAATGAAAGAGCAAGAGAGAAATAGAGAAAGAAAAAAAAAGCAAAGAAAGAAATTGTGATTTTTACTATGCCGGCTCCTTCCCTCCCCCGCTCCCCACAAACCACCTACCCCTCTACCGCAAGAGGGAAGCGCCCGAGGCACCGGGTTCTTCCCTTTCTCCCTCGCCCGCATCCTTGCCATGGTGACTCATCAGGAGAAGGCTGCAGACCCACGCGGCTCCTCGGGGGGTGTTGCGGAAGGCGGCGGCGGAAGCCCCCATGCCCGGCAGGGGATGATGAGCAAGGGATGCCTCGGGGAAGGAGGGCATGGCGGCAAGGGAATGAGGGGGCTGGCGGGGGTTTAGGAAAGGGGAGCCCACCGGGCACGAGGGAACGCTGGCCGCGCGGGGCTCCGGGGCCAGCCTTGCAGCTCCTCGGCGGGAGGAGCCGAAAGCCACCGGGCGAGGACTGGGCTCAGCAGGAGAAGCGGCCGGCTTCCCATAGCGATGGGGAGCTTGGCTTCCGGAGGGCCGAGCTCCTTCCGTGGCTGCCATCGGGGCTCCCTGCCTATCTGCTGGCCTCCCTGCCTTCTTTCCTCGTGGGGATGGGAAGAAGGTGGGGGCCGCGGTCGGAGAAGCTCCGCAGAGGCAGAGTTCGTCACAATCGGGGTTGGAGAGTTTTTGGTGGGCGCCGCCCCCCCCCCCATTATTCAATTTGGCCGGGCCCGTGACACCACTCCCAGTAGTACCGGTCTATCGGCGGCCCTGCCTCCAGGGATAATATAAACAGTAATGGGGATAGTGGACAACTTTGACTTGTGCCTTTTTGGATTAGGAAGCTTCCAGTTGTTTTACCATTAATTGTTATTTTGGCTACCTGTTTGGAGAACATTGTTTTGAACATAATTCAAAATGTTTTTTGGTGATGTCTGGGCCAAGGGACAGAGTCTCCCACCTTTGCCACTGCTACCAGTTCGCTGTACCTGGTTGAACTGGTAGCAACCCACCACTGGAACCTAAGCCAAAGATTGCCTGTAATTCTGCCCATTTTATATACAGAAGTAAGAGATGTATATGGAAGTGAGAGAGGCTTGCAAAACAGATGATTGTAAGTCAAATATTATCTATATTGGATGAATGTAGCCAGCTTGGTTAATTGCCTTAAACCATAGTTTAACAGAAGGTAAATCCTAGCAGTCGTTATGTGTTGCGGTGGTAATGAGCCAAGATGGCGCAGTAGGTAGAGTGCAGTACTGCAGGCCACTAAAGCTGATTGTAGATCTGTAGGGCAGCGGTTCAAATCTCATCACTGGCTCAAGGTTGACTCAGCCTTCCATCCTTCCAAAGTGGGTAAAATGAGGATCTGGATAGGTTCTCAGCCATGAAAGGTCCCTGGAGAATTTTAGGGCAGACATTTTCTCAACACTGTCTTATATCAATGAAGAAAATTTGGGGGCGGGCGGGATGGTGGTGATGATGTAGGATTCAATTTTGAATGGAACAAGAGGTAGGAGTTATCAAGGTTTAATAAAAACAAGCATTGAGTGGCAGGGACAATTCCTGGAAGCGCAAACGAGAATAGAAAGTGGTCAGCAAGAAGCAGCATCTATTGACCAACGCAATTGCACAAGCCTCGTGGCCAAATTCCCCCAGAGAAGTTGCACTGAACTGTCCTCCCTCCCCCCCCAAACCATCATTTCCTTTGTAAAGTAGTTAAAGATGCAACTAGAAGCTAGACTTGCGGCATTCAGCAAAATCCAGCAGCACTTAACTGCCTTTTCATAGGAAGGGAACATGTTCTGCAAGTTTATTTGGACCCTTGGGGAGTGGGCTTTTCTGGTTGGATCATTTTGCTGCTGGTGGGGACCATGGAAGTGGAGGAGGGGGGACTTCCAGGAAACTAGCCAGCAGGCCAAAAAACCCCTCTGCTGTTTGCCTCCTGAGGCTGACAAGCTGAGATATTGGGTGTGTTTGTGTGTTCTGCGACACAGTTTAGCGGATTATTATTATTATTATTATTATTATTATTATTATTATTATTTATTGGATTTGTATGCCGCCCCTCTCTGTAGACTCGGGGCGACTAACAACAGTGGTAAAAACAACATGTGACAATCCAATACTAAAACAGCTAAAAACCCTTATTTTAAAACCAATCATACATACAAACATACCATGCATAAATTGTAGAAGCCTAGGGGGAAAGAATATCTCAGTTCCCCCATGCCTGACGGACAGAGGTGGGTTTTAAGAAGCTTACAAAAGGCAAGAAGGGTGGGGGCTATTCTAATCTCTGGGGGGAGTTGGTTCCAGAGGGCCGGGGCCGCCACAGAGAAGGTTCTTCCCCTGGGTCCCGCCAAACGACATTGCTTAGTTGACGGGACCCGGAGAAGGCCCACTCTGTGGGACCTAATTGGTCGCTGGGATTCGTGCGGCAGATGCCAATCGACAGGCAGAGGCAGGGCACGGAGGAAGAATACTGAAATCCCCACAGTGGAGGAATAGATGGTGAAAATGTCAGAATTCACAGAACTGAGAGGTGTTTTTTTTTTTAAAGCGGAAACTATAGATGGATTTTTTTGCCGAAGGAAAAGAGAAATGAAATTATGATTTATGGATCTGAGGATTAAGAATTCAATGACAGCTGGAGGAATTTGTATAACGTCTCAGCGGGAGGAGGGACAATAAGATTGTAATTCTCTATTGAAAAGAAGGCCAGTCTGGTTTGGTACGCTGCACCAGTAGTGGCCCGCAGATGAGGCAATTTTTGCACGATACCTCCAGTGCTGTCTTTGCTGGAAAGTGTGTGCGGCCATCTTTTTCCCCTAATTTTCAGCCTTTCAGCAATCCACCCTGGTTTAACAGCCAATGATAGAAATACTGTATTTGAACCAGAGCATATGCGGCAGTGGTGGTTGTTCAGTCAATAATAAAATTTTGGAAGGAAGTACAGAATGAAATTAACAATATGCTAAACATTAATTGGATAATCACGAAAGAATTAGCAACACTAGTTAAATATGGGGAATTACGAGAATTTAAAGAAATCAAAACAGCAGCTTTGGAAAGTGCTCAAGCAGTAGTGGTATTAGGGTGGAAGGATAGCAATAAATGGGCAATCCAGAATTGGTACTGGTACATGGTGGACCACATCCACTTCGAAATCATGGAAATAAGATTAAATAACTTTGATGAAAATAAATTGGAGAAGCTGATGGCACGATGGAATAAGGTGAAAAATTATATCTTAAGTAGAATTTATGACGACAATGTGAAAAATAAATTCCAATCACTTTTTGTATGTAAAGAAATGTAAGTTAATGTAAATGTAACTGGAGCTAAGGAAGAAATTGAAACTTATTGCAAATAATTTAACCCCCTAAATGGTGGTGGGGTTTATTGGTGTTGGGCACTTTTTCTTTAAGTATTTTTTTGTTTGTTGTAACAAAATTTAATAAAAATATATTTTTTAAAAAATAATACAGGTCAACATATAGTAAAGGTATTATAATTACACAGTAATTATAATATAGTCCATAATACACTGGTACCTCTACTTACAAACTTAATTTCGTTCCGTGACCAATTCATTTCAATTCAATTTGTTACATTTGTATCCCGCCCTTCTCTGAAGACTCAGGGCAGCTCACCAAATAAATATAAAACAAGCATATAGAACAAATCTAATATAAAAAAAAATACGACTAAAAACCCTAAGTAATACAAAATCATACAATCCAATCACACCCAGGTTCTTAAGTAGAAAGGTTTGTAAAAAGAAGCAATTTTTCCCATAGGAATCAATGTAAAAGCAAATAATGTGTGCGATTGGGGAAACCACAGGGAGCGTGGAGGCCCTGTTTCCTCCCAGGAGATTCCTAGAGAGGCCCCACGGAGGCTTCTCCCCACCTTTTCCAGCCATGTTTCCTCCCAGGAGATTCCTAGAGAGGCCCCATGGAGGTTTCTTCCCACCTTTTCCGGCCCTGTTTCTTCCCAGGAGATTCCTAGAGAGGCCCCACGCAGGCTTCTCCCTGCCTTTTCAGGCCCCGTTTCCTCCCAGGAAATTCCTAGAGAGGCCCCACGGAGGCTACTCCCTGCCTTTTCCAGTTACAGTTTTGGAGGCTCAGGTTTGTAAGTGGAAAATGGTTCTTGAGAAGAGGCAAAAAAACCTTGAACACCCGGTTCTTATCTAGAAATGTTCGTAAGTAGAGACGTTTGTAAGTAGAGGTACCACTGTACATCTTTTCTTCGCATACGGTAGGTACATATAGTATTACATGTATTATCTCCCTCGCACACAGCAGGTAGAACATATCATTTAGTATTAGCACACAGCCCATTCTCTTATTAATACAGCAAATACATTTACATCAGTATAGTATATTCTACACAGTGCATTGCACACAGCTCAGATATTAATACTAACCAGCATATATACACCAGTAACCAGCATTACAAGATAAAGTGGCTGCATAGCTAGAGGTATAACAAGCAGGAAGAGGGAGATTGTGATCCCGCTGTATAGAGCGCTGGTGAGACCCCATTTGGAATACTGTGTTCAGTTCTGGAGACCTCGCCTACAAAAAGATATTGACAAAATTGAACGGGTCCAAAGACGGGCTACAAGAATGGTGGAAGGTCTTAAGCATAAAACATATCAGGAAAGACTTAATGAACTCAATCTGTATAGTCTGGAGGACAGAAGGAAAAGGGGGGACATGATCGAAACATTTAAATATATTAAAGGGTTAAATAAGGTCCAGGAGGTAAGTGTTTTTAATAGGAAAGTGAACACAAGAACAAGGGGACACAATCTGAAGTTAGTTGGGGGAAAGATCAAAAGCAACATGAGAAAATATTATTTTACTGAAAGAGTAGTAGATCCTTGGAACAAACTTCCAGCAGACGTGGTAGATAAATCCACAGTAACTGAATTTAAACATGCCTGGGATAAACATATATCCATCCTAAGATAAAATACAGGAAATAGTATAAGGGCAGACTAGATGGACCATGAGGTCTTTTTCTGCCGTCAGACTTCTATGTTTCTATGTTTCTAATTGCTACCTCGCTCTTAAAGTAATACCACTATTTTCTGCTAACATACAATGCTGGTTTATCTTCATATATTGAAAACACAACCAAAACAATACGTAGTACTAACCGCCGAGTTTTCGGCTCTCTCAACATGCGCAGAAAGAAAATAGTCTCTCTGTGCATACATGAGAGATTATTCACATGAGTGGATGGCGCCATACGCACTCGTAAGAGAAAGTAAGAGGAACCCGCCCCTGCTTCCCGCCCTCTCGCCATTTGACTTTTATTCTATGTAACTATTCTTCATACACATAAATTAATCTATCTGAATAGTTAAATATAGGCAGTGGCAGGATGTCTGAATGGTGAGGTAATCCAAAAACTAATGGCTAGAGTTGTATGGAAGGCTGGAAGTGGCATTATTATTGTTGTTGTTGTTGTTGTTAATTAGATTTGTATGCCGCCCCTCTCCGTAGACTCGGGGCGGCACACAGCAACAGTAGAACACAATGTAAAATACAAATCTAATATTTAAAACTAAAAAACCCATATTTTAAAAAACATACACACAACATACATAAATTATATAGGCCTGGGGAAGATGTCTCAATTCCCCCATGCCTGGCAGCAGAGGTAGGTCTTAAGAAGTTTACGAAAGGCAAGGAGGGTGGGGGGCAGTCCTGATCTCCGGGGGGAGCTGATTCCAGAGGGTCGGGACCGCCACAGAGAAGGCTCTTCCCCTGGGTCCCGCCAGACAACATTGTTTCGTCGACGGGACCCGGAGAAGGCCAACTCTGTGGGACCTAATCGGCCGCTGGGATTCGTGCGGCAGAAGGCAGTCCCAGAGGTATTCTGGTCCGATGCCATGAAGGTCTTTATAGGTCATAACCAACACTTTGAATTGACCGGAAACTGATCAGCAGCCAATGCAAACTGTGGAGTAAATTGTTTATAGTATTTACAGTAAATGATGAGGCGCACCACATAGTCACAGTCGCCATGTTGACTTTGTTTGGACCTTACTTCCCACAGATGCCCTAAGTGGCCCTAAGAATTAATTAAAGGAATTCTCTTTCCTCATCACAGCTTTAATAAGGCTGACAAAGAGGAATGAACTTAAGCTAAATTTGCAGAAAGAGGTGAAAAGGGGAGGACGTGTTCCAAGCTAATTTATCAAGTTCACTTATGCTTACCAAAATTCTAATTCCTATTGCAGTTATTAAAAAGAAAGAAAACGATCAATATTTTCCAGTTTACTGGTGCTTTGGGACTGAGGGTATGGTAGAAAGAGCTGTGCTGAGTTGAGAAGGTGAAGCGGAGGGGGTGGAGGGAAGCACCATAAATGTAGATTTATTATTTTATTTCCTTTACTGGGCCTGCTGTCTTCTCATTTTTGGGAAGGAAAGGACAAGGTGAGAAATGTGATTTTTAAGCAGGAGAACAACAGGAGGGATGATGAGATGCAAATTTCTACCTTCCTCCCTGGAATACTGTGTACAGTTCTGGAGACCTCACCTACAAAAAGATATTGATAGGGAAAGCAAGTAGGGTGCTTGGCTGCATAGCTAGAGGTATACAACAAGCAGGAAGAGGGAGATTGTGATCCCGCTATATAGAGCGCTGGTGAGACCCCATTTGGAATACTGTGTTCAGTTCTGGAGACCTCACCTACAAAAAGATATTGACAAAATTGAACGGGTCCAAAGACGGGCTGCAAGAATGGTGGAAGGTCTTAAGCATAAATCGTATCAGGAAAGACTTCATGAACTCAATCCGTATAGTCTGGAGGACAGAAGGGAAAGGGGGGACATGATCGAAACATTTAAATATGTTAAAGGGTTAAATAAGGTCCAGGAGGGAAGTGTTTTCAATAGGAAAGTGAACACAAGAACAAAGGGGCACAATCTGAGGTTAATTGGGGGAAAGATCAGAAGTAACGTGAGAAAATATTATTTTACTGAAAGAGTAATAGATCCTTGGAACAAACTTCCAGCAGACGTGGTTGGTAAATCCACAGTCGCTGAATTTAAACATGCCTGAGATAAACATATATCCATCCTAAGATAAAATACAGGAAATAGTATAAGGGCAGACTAGATGGACCTCATCATACAATTTAACCTCCAGATCTTTTATCTTTATCTTTTTGCTTTTCTCTGCACACTTGCCAAGGTCTCAACAACTCTGGGAAGCAAGTTATTCCATTGATTAATTGTTTTATCAGGAAATTTCTCCTTACTTTATGGTTGGATCTCTCTTTAACAAACTTTCACATGTTGCTTCTTGTCCTGTCCTCTGGTACTTTGGAGTATGTCAATCTGCTTGTCTCAGCGACAGCCCTTCAAATACCTAATCTTTCTCTTTGATATGCTAGGTTTACCCAGCTCCCTCAGTCACTCATCATACAATTTAACCTCCAGATCTTTTATCTTTATCTTTTTGCTTTTCTCTGCACACTTGCCAAGGTCTCAACATCTTTTTTTGCATCGTAGTGACCAGAACTAATAAGAATAAGAATAACAACAGAGTTGGAAGGGGCCTTGGAGGTCTTCTAGTCCAACCCCTGCTAGGCAGGAAACCTTACACAACTTGAGACAAATGGTTATCCAACTGGATGCTATATTCCGAGTACAATGGTACCTCTACCTAAGAACGCTTCTACTTACGAACTTTACGAAACGGGTGTTCAAGATTTTTTTACCTCTTCTCAAGAACCATTTTCTATTTACAAACCCGAGCCGACGAAACTGCAACCGGAAAAGGCAGGGAGAAGCCTCCGTGGGGCCTCTCTAGGAATCTCCTGGGAGGAAACAGGGCCGGAAAAGGAAGGGAGAAGTCTCCGTGGGGCCTCTCTAGGAATCTCCTGGGAGGAAACTGCAACCGGAAAAGGAAGGGAGAAGCCTCCGTGGGGCCTCTCTAGGAATCTCCCGGGAGGAAACAGGGCCGGAAAAGGAAGGGAGAAGCCTCCGTGGGGCCTCTCTAGGAATCTCCCGGGAGGAAACAGGGCCGGAAAAGGCAGGGAGAAGCCTCCGTGGGGCCTCTCTAGGAATCTCCTGGGAGGAAACAGGGCCGGAAAAGGCGGGGAGAAGCCTCTATGGGGCCTCTCTAGGAATCTCCTGGGAGGAAACAGGGCCGGAAAAGGCGGGGAGAAGCCTCTATGGGGCCTCTCTAGGAATCTCCTGGGAGGAAACAGGGCCGGAAAAGGCGGGGAGAAGTCTCCGTGGGGCCTCTCTAGGAATCTCCTGGGAGGAAACAGGGCCGGAAAAGGCGGGGAGAAGCCTCTATGGGGCCTCTCTAGGAATCTCCTGGGAGGAAACAGGGCCGGAAAAGGCAGGGAGAAGTCTCCGTGGGGCCTCTCTAGGAATCTGGTCACGGAACGAATTAAGTTCTTAAGTAGAGGTACCACTGTATGGCTCACAAGTGTAGTATAAAGCATTTTGAGATTCACCATGACTTTTCTAACAATTTAAGGATTAAAGGATACTTGAGACCTAGATTCTACTCCTGAATGTGGTATCATGCACTGCTGAGTAAAGTGGCATCTGAGCCTGAATTTGCAAGTGAGTTTAAATGATACAAATGGGTTTAAAGCTCATTTTCCCCAATTTTTTTTAAACTAGATTTGATTTACCCAGCCTGGTTCTGTCTCAGAACTTCAATGAAGCAGCCTCTAAGGCCCACGGAATTTCAGCATCCCTCTTGCCATCCCTTATGGCCTTATTCTTTGACCCTGGCTCAGATCGTAGCAAACAATTCCTCAGCCCCCTTTGAGTGATAGCCGGGGGTGTTGATTGGTTATTTATCTGCCTTTGATTTCTTGGGTTTACAGACTCCCTGCTCTGCTGTCCATAATGTCATAGTTTAATATTTATGAAGTGTCAAGTGTTCCATAGATAAAGGGGGCTGGGGTTCAGATCGTTGCAATTCTCCATTAGGGAAGCAAAGGAGATGGGAGAGAGGAAGAGAAAGAAACATAGAAGACTGACGGCAGAAAAAGACCTCATGGTCCATCTAGTCTGTCCTTATACTATTTCCTGTATTTTATCTTACAATGGATATATGTTTATCCCAGGCATGTTTAAATTCAGTTACTGTGGATTTACCAACCACGTCTGCTGGAAGTTTGTTCCAAGGATCTACTACTCTTTCAGTAAAATAATATTTTCTCATGTTGCCTTTGATCTTTCCCCCAACTAACTTTAGATTGTGTCCCCTTGTTCTTGTGTTCACTTTCCTGTTAAAAACACTTCCCTCCTGAACCTTATTTAACCCTTTAACATATATAAATGTTTCGATCATGTCCCCCCTTTTCCTTCTGTCCTCCAGACTATACAGATTGAGTTCATTAAGTCTTTCCTGATACATTTTATGCTTAAGACCTTCCACCATTCTTGTAGCTCGTCTTTGGACCCGTTCAATTTTGTCAATATCTTTTTGTAGGTGAGGTCTCCAGAACTGAACACAGTACTCCAGATGTGGCCTCACCAGCGCTCTATATAGGGGGATCACAATCTCCCTCTTCCTGCTTGTTATACCTCTAGCTATGCAGCCAAGCATCCTACTTGCTTTTCCTACCGCCCGACCACACTGCTCACCCATTTTGAGACTGTCAGAAATCACTACCCCTAAATCCTTCTCTTCTGAAGTTTTTGCTAACACAGAACTGCCAATGCAATACTCAGATTGAGGATTCCTTTTCCCCAAGTGCATTATTTTACATTTGGAAACATTAAACTGCAGTTTCCATTGCTTAGACCATTTAGCTAGTAAAGCTAAATCATTTACCACATTATAGACCCCTCCAGGAATATCAACCCTATTGCACACTTTAGAGCAGGGGTCCCCAAACTTTTTACACAGGGGGCCAGTTTACTGTCCCTCAGACTGTTGGAGGGCCGGACTATAAAAAAAACCCTATGAACAAATCCCTATGCACACTGCACATATCTTATTTAAAGTAAAAAACAAAATGGGAACAAATACAATATTTAAAATAAGAAGTAATTAAGTAATAAAGTAATTTATACATTTTTATTAACAAGTAAATTTAAACTTAAATCAAGAAACTCCCTCCATTTCTCCTTCCTTCCTTCCCTCCCTCCTCTCTACTTCTCTCTTCCCTCTCTTTTCTTCCTTCTCTCTCATTTGTTTCATTTTCCTCTCCCTCGTTTTCTCTCCATAATTTTCTCATTTTTCTCTTTCTCTTTTTCTCTCTCTCTTTCCATCTATCCCCCTTTCTCTCTCCCTCTTTCTCTCTCTGTCCCTCTTTCTCTCTCTTCTCTTTCTTTCTCTGTCTCTTTCACTCACTCTTTCTCTCTCCCTCTTTGTATCTCTCCCTCTTCCTTTCTCCCTCTTTTGCCCTCTTTCTCTTGCTTTCTCTCTCTCTCCCTCCCTCCCTCTCCCTCTTTCTTTCTCACTCTATTTCTATCCCTCTTTCTCCCTCTCTATCTCTCCCTCTTTCTCTCTCTCTCACTTTCTCTCTATCTTGCTTTCTCTCTCTCCCCCCTCCTTTTTCTCTCTCTCTCTCTCATACACCACGCTGGCAACAGAGAGAGAAAGAGAGAGCGGAGCGTGGCTTGCCAGTCCACGGCTCCCTGGATGAGCAGCTCTGCATGGCCCCAGCACTGGACTTCGCCGTCGCCCCCGCCGCCTCTCCAGCTAACCCCCTGAATTCACCCGAACGGAGGCGGCGGCGGTTTCAAAGGACCAACATACGTCCACCCCTTCGCCCTCCATGGTGCCCGGTGCCCAGCGCCCAGCCCCACGACGCCTCCGCGTAGCATGCTCGAACTCTTCCTGCAGGAACGGGTGGTGGGGTGGAAGTGGTTGGACTTATCTACACGCGCGCTTGCTGATTGGGAAGAGGGGGAAAAAATCTGCACTTCCAAAGAGGGGAGGGGGGGAAGAAAGAAAAAAGAGCTCCAACGTGGCGGAAGGCGGAGGGGAGAACTGAGCGTGCTGCAGCAAGTTTGCTTGGCTTTCTGGGACTGTGGAGTGGTGGAGGGGGAGGGAAAAAAGCCCCAGAAAGCCAAGCAAACTTGCTGCAGCACGCTCAGTTCTCCCCTCCTGCCTTCCGCCAAGTTGGAGCTCTTTTTTCCTTCTCCCCCCCCCCTCTTTGGAACAGGGGCGGAGGCAACGGCGGAGTCCGGCGCTGGGGCCATGCGGAGCCGCTCATCCAGGGGGGCGTGGACCGGCAAGCCGCCCTCCGCTCTCTCTCTTTCTCTCTTTGTTGCCGGCGTGGTATATGAGAGAGAAAGAGAGAGAACGGAGGGCGACTTGCCAGTCCACGCCCCCCTGGATGAGCGGCCCTGCATGTCCCCAGCGCCGGGCTCCGCTGTTGCCTCCGCCCCCGTTCAGCTCTGCAGCTGAGAGGCAGTAGCCACGTTCACTCCTCCACCTCCCGGTAATGCGCCCGAGGAACGGGTGGTGGGGCGGCGCAAAGGGGCAAATGTTTCTGTGTGAGGTGGTCACACATGCAGCTTAGAAGGAACAATGCCGGCGTGGCCACCTCGCCGCTGTCACAGCCCTTCCCGGCAGAGCCCTCCCCAACAGCTCTGGTTGCCAGCGCACAGCTCTGCTAGCCCGAAGCCTGGTGTTGGGGCTGGAGAGGGGGCTTCGGGCTCTCGGCTTCAGCGGCCGCCATTGAGCCGTTGTTTTCGCGGCGGTTGCCCTGCGCTTTTTAAATGCGCCGCTTTCCTGCGCTGCTTTCTCGGGCAACTGGCTTTACTGGCCAGTGCAGGGTGGCTGCTACGACAACAACAACGATGCCATGGCGTCCGCTGATGCCGAGAGCTGTCAAAGAGGCCCTGAAGGGGGACAGGGCGGTCCCCACCGCCTGTGTCAGCGGCGAGGTGTGCTTGCCTTGTGGAGGGGGGGAGGCGATGGAGGTCAGGGGTTTTCAAGCAGCTGCCTCCCCCCCCCCCCACTCAATGGACAGTTTTTCAATTGCCATCGCCTTTTCCTGAATTTCGCATCCACTCACCGCGGAGGTGAAGGGGAGGAGGTGGAGAGGCAAGGAGGCGGGGAGGAAAGCGGGCCTGCAATTGGCTAATTTATTTCTCGCCTTTAGGGAGAGGAACTTTTGCTGCTCTGCCATAGGGCAGCAACAGTTTCTCTCCCTAAAGGCGAGAAATAAATTGGCCAATTGCAGGCCCGCTTTACTCCCCGCCTCCTTGCCTCTCCACCTTCTCCTCGCTCAGCAGCCGACCCGCAGTGAGTGGACAGGAGATTCGGGAGCTTATTATATTGATCAGTAAAATCTCGTGAGCTGCCCTGGGCCGGTTAAAAGACCTCATCGGGCCGCATCCGGCCCGCGGGCCGTAGTTTGGGGACCGCTGCTTTAGAGTCATCGGCAAATAGGCAAACCTTCCCTACCAAACCTTCCCCTATGTCACTCACAAACATATTAAAAAGAATAGGACCCAGAACAGACCCTTGTGGCACACCGCTTGTAACCTGTCTCTGCTCAGAATACTCGCCATTAACAATAACTCTCTGATGTCTATGCTTCAGCCAGTTGATAGGAACAGCCTTTCCATTTCGATATGACAGAAGGTGTGAATGTTGTCTGCTTTGCAAGTGGCCTCGGAACAGAAAGGGCTTGGCTTCAACTCAATCTGCCATTGGCAGGTCCCTCTGTGGGCCAAGCTGCGTTGGCTTGTCTTTCATTCCTTTTTTAAAAAATAGTCTTTATTGAGTTTATACATTAAAAGGACAGAGAAAGCGCACACATGAAAAATACATACTATTCTCAGGATGTTTCGAGTATCTTCAAATTGAATCGATCAATGTCTTATGTAAATTGTTTATAGTATTTACGTTGGGGGTTGGTTTGTAGGTTGTTGTACAGTATGTCGGAGTTATTTTGCTGGACAGTCGTCTTTTTTTAGAGTTTGAAGATATTTTTTTTCCCCTTTAGCCAGTGATACCATTTGTCCCAGGCTCTGCTTGTCTTTCATTCCATTGACATTGTTCTGCCAGGCTCTCTGATAGGAGCCTCCCGAAAATTCAAGGGTACAAATTTCAGACACACACACACGTTTGAAAATTCAAAACAATGTTCTTTATCACAAAATTCAAAATAAACTAAAGCACTCTTTTTGTATTTCAAAGAGCACTCGTCCCAAAACAACCGGGTAGTCTGTACAATTACCCTTAAGCAGTCATTAAGTACTTAGCTAGCAGCTGTGAAGAAACTTCACGCCCTTTCTTCTTCCAATAAAGTGAGACACACACACACATGTTGCTCTGCTTTGGTTTCAAAGGCGTGAAAAAACAACAAAGTCCAAACAACACAAGATTCCTGATGAACTGCGATCAGATATTATTCCACAATGGCCAAACCCACATGCTGCTATTTATAGCAGCAGCCCTAATTACTGGAGCCCCACCCAAACACACGTGGCCTACCTTATTTCCTTTAATATGTTCTTACTTGGTCTCTTCTACGCATAATTCTGCGCTTGCGTGGGTCCAAAACATCTTCATCCGAATCAATGGAAGATAAGTGAGATTGACTGCCTTGGCTGTGTGCCAAGCCCCCCTCTGCCGAGTCACTCCCACCTTCTTCTTCGTCCAAGGAAACTTAAACTCTGAACTGATTCTGTTGGCAATAACACAGGCCTGTGACATGTTGAAGTTTCCCCTGCATCCACCGCCACATTCCCTGGGGCAGGAGCTGGGCCAGAGCCAACCACAACAGACATTAAAATTCATACAGCACTTTTGCCAATCCAGGACAGGCACAAAGTAAAAGGAGGAGTTTGCAATAGTGGAGAATATCTGTAGCTCAGGTGTAGGATGAGGATGAAGGTTCATTCTCCAAGCTTGTGGGTTGGTTTCCAAACATTTAATTCCCAACCTAGGTAATATATTCAGCAGAGTTTAGGGCAGGGGCATCAAACTCAATTTCTTTGAGGGACACATCAGGATTGTGTTTGAACTTGGGGGTCGGTGGGTGACCAGGAAGGTCATAGCCAGATTGACGTCACTCATGTTGGGGGCACCGGTTGATGGCCTGAGTGCTTTGCCAGCGAAAACAATCTCCAGAGTTTTTTTCTATTATATATACAACAACAACAACACCACGAATCCCAGCGGCCGATAAGGTCCCACAGAGTTGGCCTTCTCCAGGTCCCGTCGACTAAACAATGTTGTCTGGCGGGCCCCAGGGAAAGAGCCTTCTCTGTGGCGGCCCCGGCCCTCTGGAATCAACTCCCCCCGGAGATTAGAACTGTTCCCACCCTCCTTGTCTTCCATAAACTACTTAAGACCCACCTATACCGCCAGGCATGGGGGATTTGAGACACCTTTCCCCCAGGCTTATTATAATTTATGTTTTGGTATGTATGTGCTGTCTGGTTTTAATTATGATAGGGTTTTTAGTTTTTTAATATTAGATTTGTACCTGTATAATACTGTTTTTATCGTTGTTGTGAGCTGCCCCGAGTCTTCGGAGAGGGGCGGCATACAAATCTAATAAATTATTATTATTATTATTAATAATAGTAATAATAATAATGTATTAGATGTGTATGCCGCCCCTCTCCGAGGACTCGGAGCGGCTTACAACAACAATAGCAATACAATACAAATCTAATGTTAAAAAGCAAAATTAAGAAACCCTCTATCATTAAAAAACAGACAAGCTACACAATTGCACCACACTCAAATCCTACTAGTCAGAAGGGGGGGGGCATGAATCCCCCCATGTCTGGTGACATAAATGGGACTTCAATATCTGGCGGAAGGCGAGGAGGATGGGGGCAGTGCGAATCTCCAGGGGTAGTTGATTCCAGAGGGCTGGGGCCGCCACAGAGAAGGCTTTTCCCCTAGGTCCCGCCAGATGACATTGTTTAGTGACCCAGAGAAGACCAATTCTGTGGGACCTAATCGGCCGCTGGGATTCGTGCGGCAGAAGGCGGTCCCGTAGGTATTCTGATATACAGTGATACCTCGTCTTACAAACGCCTCATCATACAAACTTTTCGAGATACAAACCCAGGGTTTAAGATTTTTTTTGCCTCTTCTTACAAACTATTTTCACCTTACAAACCCACCGCTGCTGCTTGGATGCCCCGCCTCCAGACTTCCGTTGCCAGCGAAGCACCTGTTTTTGCACTGCTGGGATGCCCCTGAGGCTCCCCTCCATGGGAAACCCCACCTCTGGACTTCCGTGTTTTTGTGATGCTGCAGGGAAATCCCAGCAGTGCAAAACTGGGTGCTTCACTGGCAATGGATGTCCAGAGGTGGGGTTTCCCAGTGAGGGGAGCCTCAGTGAAATCGCAGCATCGCAAAAACACAGAGGTCCGGAGGTGGGGTTTCGAGGACTTCAGTGTTTTTGCGATGCTGCGATTTCACTGATGCTCCCTTCGCTGGAAAACCCCAAACTCTTCCAAACTATTTTCACCTTACAAACCCAAGCTGCCGCCACTGGGATGCCCCGCCTCCGGACTTCTGTTTCCAGCGAAGCGCCTGTTTTCGTGCTGCTGGGATTCCCCTGCAGCATCACAAAAACACAGAAGTCCAGAGGTGGGGTTTCCAATGGAGGGGAGCCTCATGGGAATCTCAGCAGCACAAAAATGGGCACTTCGGCTGGCAAAAGGGGTGAATTTTGGGCTTGCACGCATTAATCGCTTTTCCATTGATTCCTATGGGAAACATTGTTTCGTCTTACAAACTTTTCACCTTAAGAACCTTGTCCCGGAACCAATGAAGTTTGTAAAACAAGGTATTACTGTATATATAATTATATATCATATATAGACTGATATATGATTATATATTATATATAGAATGACTGTGGCAAAAGAAAGCAAAGATAGCACCAATTGTCATAGGTGCCTTGGGTGTAGTCGCAAGAGATTTGGAGCAACCCCTGAACACCATCAGCATTGACAAAATCCCCATCGGTCAATTGCAAAAGACAGCTTTGCTTGGAATAGCTTATCTCCTGCAACACAGTTAAACCACAACATCTGCCTATCACAGATATCCTTGGGGAGGATTCAGTAGGTGGATAAAAATGTGAAATCCCGTCTAAACATCTGGCTGACTATATGCAACCAACCATAATAATGCAATACATTCCCCAAAGATCAATGCCTAATTGTCATCCTATTCCAGCAACTGCAAATGAAGGCATCCAAGCCTCATTTCATCTCAAGATCCATATCATCCCGGCTACCTGGGTACATTAAAGTTAACTTTCTCTTAAAGAGACTTAATTAGGGTTCTCTCAACACACATAAATTAATCCTACGGCCACAACCAAGTGAAGAGTTTCCTCTTTAATCAATAGCTCATCCAGCCTCCCAGCAAGTTGCTGCAAAAATCCAAGTCCGTTTGATCTCCACCCGTAATGTCAGCTCCTCCTGGAGAGTCCTCCAATTGAATGGGTTGTTTCTAGTCCTTATTGAAGCACTCTGCAATGACTCACACAAGTGGGATCAGGCCGTATTCAACAAGGGAAGAAAAGGCTTCAGCCTGCAACAATTTATTTATTTATTTATTGGATTTATATGCTGCCCCTCTCCAAGGACTCGGGGCGGTTTACAACACATAAAAACAACAAATGCAATAGCTAAATCCAATTAAATTAAAATTAAACAAACAATCTAAAATTCCCAGCTGTGTTAAAAATCAACCATACCCATTCAAACAACAGCCATGCAAACATTCATCGGCCTTGGGGGCTGAGATCTAATTGCCCCAAGTCTGGCGGCATAAGTGAGTCTTTAGACTCTTGCGGAAGGCGAGGAGGATGGGGGCAGTACGAATCTCCGGGGGGAGCTGATTCCAGAGGGATGAGGCCTCCACAGAGAAGGCTCTTCCCCTAGGCCCCACCAAGCGAAGTTGTCTAGTTCTGTGTTTTTCAACCAGTGTGCCACGGCACACTAGTGTGCCGTGAGACATGGTCAGGTGTGTCGCGAAGCTCAGAGAGAAAGAAAGCAAGAGAGAGAGAAAGCAAGAGACAAGGAAAGCAAGAGACAAAGAGAGAGCGAGAGAGAAAGAGAACAAGAGCAAGAGAGAGAGCAAGAGAGAGAAAGAAAGCAAGAGAGAGAGAGAAAGAGAGGGAGGGAAGGAGAGAGAGAGAGAAAGACATAGAGGGAGGTAGGGAGAAAAAGAGAAAGAAAGCAAAAAAGAGGAAGGAAGGAAGAGAAAGAAAGAGAGAGAGAGAAAGAAAGAGGAAAGAAGGGAGAGAAAGAGGGAGGGAGAAAGAAATAGAGCAAAGGGGAGGAAGAGATAGAGAGATAGTTTTTTGTCCAAACTTTTTTTAGCCGCCGCCCCCCCTCCTGCTCAATGTGCCCCAGGGTTTCGTAAATGTAAAAAATGTGCCGCGGCTCAAAAAAGGTTGAAAATCACTGGTCTAGTTGATGGGACCTGTAGAAGGCTGACTCTGTGGGACCTAACCAGTCCCTGGGATTTGTATGGCAGAAGGCGGTCCTGCAAGTAATCCTGTCTTATGTCATGTAGGGCTTTATAGGTCATTACCAACATTTTGAATTGTGTCCGGAAACCAATCGGCAGTCAATGCAGCCCACGGAGTGTTGGAGAAACATGGGCATATCTAGGGAGGCCCATGATTGCGGCTGCATTCTGCACAATTTGTAGTTTCCGAACACTCTTCAAAGGTTCTTCAGTTTGTAGAATTGTCCACTCAATGCCTTTGTTTCTGTTGTATACTGTACTGTAAATACTGTTGTTTACAGGCTAATGGAGATCCACCCATCCAAATGTATGAGGTACAGTGGTACCTCTACTTAAGAACGCCTCTATTTAAGAACTTTTCTTGATAAGAACGGGATATTAAAGATTTTTTTTGCCTCTTCTTAAGAACCATTTTCTACTTAAGAACCCAAGGCCGGAAAGATTTCCCAGGAAATTTGAGAGCGGCACGAAGGCCCAGCCAGTTTCTTGCCAATCCCGGCCATCTCGGGCTTTTCTGGGCTGTGAGAGGAACCTTTCGGTGGCGCTTAAGGAGGCTTTGGCAGCCCAGAGCGAACGAAGCATTTTCCTTTCTCTGGGCGCTTGTCCCTCTACCAGTGCCCAGAGAAAAGAAACGCTCCCTTCGCTCTGGGCAGCCGAGGAGTCACCACAGCGAAGGAAAGGCGCCAGCTACAAAGTGAGTGAGCGAGAGGAGAGGGGAGTCCTTCAGCATGGGAAGGAATAGGAAGCAGGTAGCAGCAGCAGCAGGCAGTGTATGAGAGGCAGCCTCACGCCTCAGAGTCCCTCTTTTTTTTTTAACCCTTAAAGTTTTGGAATTTTTTGATTCCCCTGACCTTACCTTATTTCTTCGGCAGTGACTGTCCTCCTCCTCCTCTTCTTCCTCCTCCTCCTCCCACCCAAATTCCGAGCTTTTATTTCTTTCCTAATGGATTTGCACACACATTATTTGCTTTTACATTGATTCCTATGGGAAAAATTGCTCCTTCTTAAGAACGTTTCTACTTAAGAACCTGGTCACGGAACAAATCAAGTTCTTAAGTAGAGATACCACTGTATATGTAAACTTGGAAAAGGATTGAGTTTTAGAAAGGGATCAGAAATTTTAGCAAAACAAAAAGCCATCCTCCTTAAGGCGGAGGAAGAACCAACCTAAGAAGGACGTGGCATAAACAGCAAGCTATTTGAGCAGAGGGGAAAATTTGGGCCATGAATGGGAGAGTGCCATGGGGTATCCTAGTGAAGAGACCCCTGCCACATTGCAAGATTTGGAACCACTTGCTTCCAGAGGTTTTGGGCACTCTATCACTGGAGGTTTTAAAGAAGAGATAGGAAAAGCACTTCTCTGAAATGATATAGGCATGTTTAAATTCAGTTACTGTGGATTTATCTACCATGTCTGCTGGAAGTTTCTTCCAAGGATCTATTACTCTTTCAGTAAAATAATATTTTCTCATGTTGCTTTTGATCTTTCCCCCAACTAACTTCAGATTGTGTCCCCTTGTTCTTGTGTTCACTTTCCTATTGAAAACACTTCCCTCCTGGACCTTATTTAACCCTTTAACATATTTCAATGTTTCGATCATGTCCCCCCTTTCCCTTCTGTCCTCCAGACTATACAGATTGAGTTCATTAAGTCTTTCCTGATACGTTTTATGCTTAAGACCTTCCACCATTCTTGTAGTCCGTCTTTGGACCCGTTCACTTTTTTTAAAAACAAAACTTGTAGATGTGTGGACTTCAACACCCAGAATTCTGTCTGGGGAAATTTGGGAAGTGAAGTCCCCATATCTTCAAGTTGCCAAGTTTGAAAAGAAAAACTGATTTAGAAGGATGCTGAATCTCTCAAAAAGCTCAAAAAATCTGGCCGAAATATTCAGGCAGTTCTTCCTCTACAGCAGCCTTTCTAGCTGCAATTTTCTGCGTTTTCCTTCTACAGCTCTCTTCTGGCCTTCCCCCACCCACCCACTCCTTTCAGCCTCGGTTCCTCTCCCGTCAGGTCAGTCTCAGCCGCAACGGGCCCCCGGTAATGTATCTCCTTGAGTTTGCCTGCCAACCTCGCCCGGCTGCTGACGGGAAGCTAGGCCCATCTCAGACACTCTTGCTGGGATTGTACTTCCTGAGACCTGACTCCCTAAAGACGCGGGCTGAGTGAAAGAAGACGTGGTATTTCCAGTAGCTCATTGCTATCTTGAGGTCTTGATGTGGAAAGGCATTTATCAGAAGAATCAGCAATCTTGCAGGGGGGGGGGGGTGTTGCGTTTGTAAGAGCGAGGAAGAGACATATGGGTAAGGGCAAACCCCCTTCATTCCCACCCTTCATTTTTGGCGGGGAGAAAAATATATATTCATATATGCTGCAGTTGTTAAACATGGAGGCTACAAAACCCTTCCTTTATCCAAGAATCTCCCTGTAAATCCTGGCTTAACTTTTGGCTAGGCCAATGGTAGATATTCTTCGAAATCCCTTCCAGTTCTTTGATCTCTACTTCTTCCTATTATGAAAGATGGAGAATATTGGTTTTTCTGTCGTTTGAGAGTGTTTGAAGTCTTTAATTGAATTTTGTTACTCACAATAAACAAATTGGAAAAAAGCGGGGTAGATTACAACACATGCAGATGGATTAACAGTTGGCTGACCGACCGCACCCAACGAGTTGTCCTCAACGGTTCCAAATCCACATGGAAGAACGTAGGCAGCGGGGTACCACAGGGTTCTGTCCTGGGCCCTGTGCTCTTCAACGTTTTCATCAATGACCTGGACGAGGGAATAGAAGGGCAACTAATCAAATTCGCAGACAACACCAAGCTGGCAGGGGTAGCCAACACCCTTGAAGACAGGCTCAAATTACAGAAAGACCTGGACAGACTAACACAGTGGGCCCACACCAACAAAATGATGTTCAACACCGACAAGAGCAAAGTCCTTCACCTAGGTAAAAAAAAACCTGGACACACATGCAGCCTGGGAGAAACCCCGCTCAGCAGTAGTGACGACGAAAAAGATCTCGGAGTCTTGGTGGATAATCAACTAAACATGAGCCAACAATGTGCAGCAGCAGCCAAAAAACCCAATACAATCCTAAGCTGCATGAACAGGGGAATACATTCCAAGATCAGGGAAGTCTTAATACCACTCTACTACGCCCTGGTCAGACCACACCTGGAGTACTGTGTTCAGTTCTGGTCACCACACTTCAAAAAAGACATTGAAACTCTGGAGAAGGTGCAGAAAAGAGCAACCAAAATGATCAGGGGTCTAGAAACCAAGACTTACGAAGAGAGACTGGGGGAACTGGGCATGGATAGCCTAGAGAAAAGGAGGGCCAGAGCGGACATGATAGCAGTCTACAGGTATATGAGGGGTTGCCACAGAGAAGAGGGGATCACTTTATTCTCCAGGGCAATGGAGGGCCAGACGAGGAACAACGGCTGGAAGCTGACCAAGGAGAGATTCAATCTGGAAATAAGGAAGAACTTCCTAACGGTCAGAACGATCAACCAGTGGAACAACCTACCAGCGGACGTTGTGAACTCCAATACTCTGGACATTTTAAAGAGGAAATTGGACTGCCATTTGGCTGGGATGCTATAGGGTTCCTGCTTAGGCAGGGGGTTGGACTTGATGACCTGCATGGTCCCTTCCATGCGGGTCAATAAATAAAATTAAATAAAAATAAAACAATAATGTTTCAGTTGTGTTTTAGGTGGTAGGCAGGGATGGGCTACTGCCCGGACTGGGGGGGAACGCAGTGGGGTAGCAAAAATGGAACTCCACCCCAGAGCACCCAATTTGCACTGAAAGGTGTTGAAAAAGCCACAGCCACAGTGCGGTAGTAAAAAATTTGGTAGCCCTTCACTGATTCCCACCCTCAAAACACTTGCAAGGAGCAATCTCACATTAGCTGAATTCGTTCTTCCCCAATTGGTACCCTGCCGATGTTTTTGGCAGTAAGAACCATCATTTGTATGTGGAGGATGAAAACAGGACTCCAAGCCATTCTAAAAGTTACCTGGCTGAGATTAGATGTTGTCCCACTGGCCAAATTTAATAACACTACAGGGAAATTGTGGGGCTGAAAGGACTGTGTAGAAAGTTTTGAAAGAGAGCAGAATAAAGCAAGCAAGCAAGTAAGCTACATCTACAGAGTCTACGGAGAGGGGCGGGATACAAACCTAATAAATAATTAGTGATGGGCAAACCCAACGGTGTTTGGATTTGGCAAGTTCGGACGAACTTTACGCAAAATTCGGCCGAACCTGAACCAAACCTGAATGGGGAATCCCACCAAGAGATTCCGGGGGCAGAGCATTGACGTCACGTATACCGGCAGGTTGCTAAGGACACCAAGGTGATCACTTCCTGGATTCCATGGAATCCAGGAAGTGATCACCTTGGCATCCTTAGCAACCTGCCGGTGACGTCAAAGCTCCGCCCCTGGAATCTCTTGGTGGGAGGGATTCCCAAGCTCCTTCAAAGGGAGGTCTTCACGTAAAAATAAACATTTTTAGGAAAAAGGACGCCGCAGCAGCGCTGCAAGCAAAGGACGGTCCTTTCACATAAAAATAAACATAAGTCCGAAAAAGTGGTGGAAAATGAGCAAGCAAAACTACTGTGGGACTTCCGACTTCAGACTGACCGAATTCTGAAGCATAACACACCAGACATCCTGATTATGGAGAAAAAGAAAGTATGGATCATCGACATCACAATCCCAGGGGACAGCAGAATTGAGGAGAAGCAGCTAGAGAAATTAGTGAAATATGAAGATCTAAAAATTGAGCTGCAACGACTCTGGCATAAGCCCGTGAAAGTGGTCCCATTGGTACTTGGCACACTCGGAGCAGTGCCAAAGGATCTCAGCGGACATTTGAAAACCATTGGAATTGTCAACCATCTGTCAATTGCAAAAAGCCACTTTACTGGGATCGGCAAACATAATTCGCCGCTACATCACGCAGTCCTAGGTGTTTGGGAAGCACCCGACTGGTGATGAAATACAAAATCCAGGATAGTGATCTCGTTTGCTGAGTGGTATTGACATAATAATAATAATAATAATAATAATAATAATAATAATAATAATAATAATTTATTAGATTTGTATGCTGCCCCTCTCCGCAGACTCACAACAGTAATAATAACAATGTGACAATGTAACAAATCTAATATTTAAAAAACATCTAAAAACCCCATCATTTAAAACTGTGCAACACAAGCATACCATACATAAAACTATATAAGCCTGGGGGAGATATCTCAATTCCCCCATGCCTGGTGATACAGGTGGGTCTTAAGCAATTTATAAAAGACAAGGAGGGTGGGGGCAGTTCTGATCTCTGGGGGAAGTTGATTCCAGAGGGCTGGGGCCACCACAGAGAAGGCTCCTTGACTTACGACAGTTCATTGTTACAATCCTTGACAGTGACCGAAGTTACAATGGCACTGAAAAAAGTGACCTGGCTGTTTTTCACACTTATGACCTTTGCAGTATCCCTATGGTCACATGATCAAAATTCAAAAACTTGGCACTTGACTCATATTTAGGAAAGTGATGGCGCCCCAGTGTCATGTGATTGTCTTTTGCAACTTTTGACAAACAAAATCAATGGAAAAGCCAGATTCACTTAACAACCATATTCCTAAAGGTATCAGAAGGACCGCCTTCTGCTGCACGAATCCCAGTGGCCGGTTAGGTCTCACAGAGTTGGCCTTCTCTGGGTCCCGTTGACTAAACAATGTCGGCTGGTGGGACCCAGGGGAAGAGCCTTCTCTGTGGCGGCCCCAACCCTCTGGAATCAGCTCCCCCCAGAGATTAGGATTGCCCCCACCCTCTTTGCCTTTTGTAAACTCCTTAAAACCCACCTCTGCCCTCAGGCATGGGGGAACTGAGATATCTCTCCTTGCCTATGTAGTTTTATGTATGGTATGTTTGTGTGTATGATTTTTAAATAATGGGGCTTTTAGACTTTTAATGTTAGATTTGTTATTTTAGACTTTTAATATTAGATTTGTCATTGTATATTGTTTTATCACTGTTGTGAGCCACCCTAAGTCTGCGGAGAGGGGCGGCATACAAATCTAATAAATAATAATAATAATAATAATAATAATAATAATAATAATCAGTAGTCTCTGACTTTTGATGCTGCCGGATGCAGATCAACATGGACTGCATGAAATGAATAGTCACAAAATGGTTGCCATGCAATTAAAGCCTTGGCCTCTCTTAAAATGGCTGCCGCAATGGAGACCATATTGGTTTTAAAATACCTACTTACTGGAGGACAAAATGATGACATCATTCCCTCTTATCCTACACCAAGTTATTTCTTTGCTTCCCTAGCTCATGCCTGACATTGTGAGTGGAACATAAAATATTATGGTGGGATGTGGCCACCTCTATTTTCATTTTATTCATGGAGTTTTTCCTCTCCTGGAAGAAAAAGCTCTTATTGGCACTGCTGTTTTGCTTTACCCCAAATTTCTCAATGTTACTAAACTAAAATAATTTTAATTAAAATGTCCCTTTTTAAAGAATACCTGATTCATTTATATTCACACATACAGTACATGCCAACAGTTTTAAAAACAACAACATTGGCGAAAGAAATATGGGTATCCAAAGGCAAACTCCAAAGTTCTTAATAAGTCACCGTTGAGACTTCATGCGTAAAACAGTTATTTTATTTATTTATATTTCATACTTCTTAAATACTCATCTCTCTCTCCTCATCCATAAATATAGCAGCATCATATATTTGCAATGTCATTTTGTATACATTATAGTTGCTCCAAAGTTCTTACTGAGTCACCTTTGAGACTTCATGTGTGAACCCAGATTTATTTTATTTATTTATATTTAATACTTCTTAACTGTCCATCTCCCTCCCTCTGTCCATAAATATAGCAGCATCGTATATTTGCAATGTCATTTTGTATACATTATGGTTGCCAATCCATCAATCGGGAGTTCTTATTGTCTTGACTCTGATTTGTTTCTTAATGCAGATTTCATTTATTGGATAGGAGGTTACTTTTAAAGCCGTACCTGACATAGACTCCCAGAGAGTATCTGCTCACGCTATCATATTGAATAGGTTAAACCTGCTCCAGGTCAACTTCCCTGAAATGTGGCCACATAACGGGACCTTAAAAATATGTCTTTTCTATGGCTACTCCTACCTTAATAAAAATAACAACAGAGTTGGAAGGGACCTTGGAGGTCTTCTCGTCCAACCCCCTGCTTAGGCAGGAAACCCTATACTACTTGAGACAAACAGTTAACCAACATCTTAAAAATGTCCAGTATTGGAGCATTCACAACTTCTGGAGGGAAGCTGTTCCACTGATAAATTGTTCTAATTGTCTAATTAATTGTCTAATTAATTGTCAGGAAATTTCTCCTTAGTTCTAAGTTACCTTATCAAACATCTTCCCCCTGGGAATCCGACAAGATGGATAAGCCTCCTTTTTAGGCTTCCGAAAGGCCATTAAGACCTGGATTTTTACCTCAGGTGCAGGATAAAGTGAAGATGTCTGGAATTGGTTGTGGGATATCCCAAAGAGATAATTGAGGTGTTGTATTTCAGTTGTATTTACAGTTTTATGATTTTTATGGTTTAGAGTTGTTTAGTTATGGTTGGAATCCATGTTTAGTTGGATAATTGAATATTAAAAATTGAATAATTGAATAACAATTATTCAAGAAAAGAAACTAAGGATATATTTATTCATTCATTCATTCATTCATTCACTCATGTATCTATCTATCTATCTATCTATCTATCTATCTATCTATCTATCTATCTATCTATCTATTTATAATTCTATGCCACCCTTCTCCTCAGACTCAGGGCAGCTCACAACAAGAATAAATACAAAAAATCCAGAAATCTAAATCTAGAACATTCTAAAACCCCAATTTCTTAAAACCAGTCACTCACATTCACCCAATCATACATATAAATTCATTTATCCGCCGGGACTAGATGTTAAACTAAGTGGCCCCAAGCCTGTCGGCAGAGTTGGGTCTTTAAAGCCTTGCAGATATATGTATTTGAGGGGCTCTGACAGAGAAGGGGGAGTTGACCTATTCTCCAAAACAGTGAAGGGAAAGACAACAACAACAAAAAAAGGTAGGAGATCATTAAAGAATGATCCTATCAAAACATCAAGGAGTAATTTCCTGACAGCGAGAACAATTAGTCTGGGGAACAGCTTTGCCTTCAGAAGTTGTGCGGGCTGCATCACCAGAGGCTTTTAAGAAGAAATTGGACAGGCATTTGTTCAGGATGGTATAGCGCAGTGATGGCAAACCTATGGCATGTGTGCCACAGGTAGCACCTGGCGCCATATCTGTTGGCACGAGTCGTTGTTCTAGCTCAACTCCATTATTATTATTATTATTATTATTATTATTATTATTATTATTATTTTATTATTTATTGGATTTGTATGCCGCCCCTCTCCGTAGACTCGGGGCGGCTAACAACAGTGATAAAAAACAGCATGTAACAATCCAATATTAAAACAACTAAAAAAAACCTTATTATAAAACCAAACATACATACAAACATACCATGCATAAATTATAAAGGCCTAGGGGGAAAGAGTATCTCAGTTCTCCCATGCCTGACGGCAAAGGTGGGTTTTAAGAAGTTTATGAAAGGCGAGGAGGGTGGGGGCAATTCTAATCTCTGGGGGGAGCTGGTTCCAGAGGGCCGGGGCCGCCACAGAGAAGGCTCTTCCCCTGGGTCCTGCCAAACGACATTGTTTACTTGACGGGACCCGGAGAAGGCCCACTCTGTGGGACCTAACTGGTCGCTGGGATTCTTGCAGCAGAAGGCGGTCCCTGAGATAACCTAGTCCGGTGGCATGAAGGGCTTTATGCTGCATGAATGTGCGCACCAGCCAGTGGATTTGTGGCTTGCAAGAAGCCTCTGGAGCCTGGGGACAGTGAAAATGGACGTACCTGGTGCACCGGAAGTTGGGAAATGGTTCACATTGACAATGTTTCCTGTCTCCAGAGGGCCTCTGGGGGGCGAGGAAGGCCATTTTTGCCCTCCTTAGGTATTGAATTATGGGTGTGGGCACCGTTGTGTGTGCGATATCACATGCACACATGCGCTTTCAGCACATGAGGAAAAAAAGGTTCATCATCACTGGTATAGGATCTCCTGCTTGGACTAGGAGACCTCCTAGTTGGACTAGAAGACCTCCAAGGGACCTTCCTTCCAACCCTATTCTTCTGTGTCATGAGCCGCCCTGACTTATGTTTTAGGATCAACAGCCCTACAAATCTTTTAAATAAATAAATAAATTTTGTTTTAAAATTATACACCGAAGGAATCTCCCCTGGATCAGTTGCTTATGTTTCTCTTCCTCACCCCGCAAATTGCTCTCTGCGACTTGACAATGTGAACAGAAGAAAGACTGATTTCCTTGCCCCGGAGCCAGAGTTTTGTTCTATATTTCATGTGCCTGGATTTAGCTCAGATGGGGGCCTTTGGGAAACAGCAGTGTGATGAAGAAAAGGCTTGCAAAGGGAATACATAAAGAAAGGCAACAACCGTGGCTGTTTGCAGAATGTTTATTTATTTATTTATTGGATTTGTATGCCGCCCCTCTCCGTAGACTTGGGGCGGCTAACAACAGTAATAAAAAACAACATGCGACAATCCAATACTAAAACAACTAAAAAACCCTTATTGTAAAACCAAACATACATACAAACAAACATACCATGCATAAATTGTAAAGGCCTAGGGGGAAAGAATATCTCAGCTCCCCATGCCTGACGACCAAGGTGGGTTTTAAGAAGCTTGTATGTTGTTGTATGGGTAAATGGTATAACATTCTATATTGCATATTTGGCATGTAGAGATGACTTCCAGAATTAGATTAGATTAGATTTAGATTTATTGGATTTATATGCCGCCCCTCTCCGCAGACTCGGGGCGGCTCACAACAATAGCAAAAAAACCAGTACATAGTGACAAATCCAAAACAATACACACACACACACACACACACACATATATAGTTTTAAGGAGTTTACAAAAGGCAAGGAGGGTGGGGGCAATCCTAATCTCAGGGGGGAGCTGGTTCCAGAGGGTCGGAGCCACCACAGAGAAGGCTCTTCCCCTGGGTCCCGCCAGACGACATTGTTTAGTCGACTGGACCCGAAGAAGGCCGACTCTGTGGGACCTAATTGGTTGCTGCCCCTATTCTATAGGGTCAGAATAGAGTCACAAATGTGTGATGGGTTCACACAGAATTAAAAGATGACACATCAAACTAAACTCTAGAACGTCTCCAATGAATGGGTTCCCATTTGGAAATAGTACTAGCGGACCAGAGTCAAATGCAGAAAAATAGAATTTCATTTGTATCTCCTCTATTTTTGGGTAGTGAGATCTTTGGAGAGCGAGATGGGTGGCATATAAATTTAATAGTAAATAAAATAAAATAATAATTCTCACTTGTGATGAAAACCAAACATCAGGCTTACTAAAGCAGTTTCAGATTTAACACACAGTTAAATCAAGCTTTTCCACCAACCAATTTATATATCGGCTCGTCTGATTTCCATTATGGCTCACCGTCTCCCTAAGATTTCAATTCTGTTGTCTGCAACACACAGCCAAGATAGTTTTTCTTCAGATCTGGCAGCTTAGTTCTGAGAAATAGTGATCTAATTCATCAGAAGGTTGTGGAATTACGTGTGGCATGGGGTGAGAATGAAATAGAAACACAGAAGATTGACAGCAGAAAAAGACCTCATGGTCCATCTAGTCTGCCATTATACTATTTCCTGTATTTTATCTTAGGATGAATATATGTTTATCCCAGGCATGTTTAAATTCAGTTACTGTGGATTTACCAACCACGTCTGCTGGACATTTGTTCCAAGTATCTACTACTCTTTCAGTAAAATAATATTTTCTCACGTTGCTTCTGATCTTTCCCCCAACTAACCTCAGATTGTGCTCCCTTGTTCTTGTGTTCACTTTCCTATTAAAAACACTTCCCTCCTCAACCTTATTTAACCCTTTAACATAATTAAATGTTTCAATCATGTCCCCCCTTTCTCTTCTATCCTCCAGACTATACAGATTGAGTTCATTAAGTTTTTCCTGATAAGTTTTATGCTTAAGACCTTCCACCATTTTTGTAGCCCGTCTTTGGACCCGTTCAATTTTGTCAATATCTTTACGAAGGTGAGGTCTCTAGAACTGAACATTCCAAATGTGGTCTCACCAGTGCTCTATATAGCGGGATCACAATCTTCCTCTTCCTGCTTGTTATACGTCTAGCTATGCAGCCAAGCATTCTACTCGCTTTCCCTACCACCTGACCGCACTGTTCACCCATTTTCAGACTGTCAGAAATCACTACCCCTAAATCCTTCTCTTCTGAACTTTTTGCTAACACAGAACTACCAATAAAATACTCAGATTGAGGATTCCTTTTCCCCAAGTGCATTGTTTTACATTTGGAATGCAAAAGAAAAGCCAATTTGTCTACCCAATCAATAAAAAAATTATAGGTGGCGATGTTCTCACATTCCCGATGTGCCCACCAGCCTCAGAAGTGATGAGCCCTGTTTGTTTGTTTATTTATTTATTTATTTATTTATTGGATTTGTATGCCACCCCTCTCTGTGGACTCGGGGCGGCTAACAACAGTGATAAAAACGGAATGTAGAAATCCAATACTAAAACAGCTAAAAACCCTTGTTATAAAACCAATCATACATACAAACATACCATGCATAAATTGTAGAAGCCTAGGGGGAAAGATTATCTTAGTTCCCCTATGCCTGACGACAGAGGTGGGTTTTGAGGGTTCTGTTACATTAATAGGGTTGCAATATCCATGCCCAGTTTCAAGATTAGGAAACCTAAACAGAAGGTTTCATCACGGTGGAGAGTTGTCCGTAATCTCTGTGTAGTGGTTG
The DNA here is from genome assembly GCF_031021105.1 of Erythrolamprus reginae. NCBI lineage: Eukaryota > Metazoa > Chordata > Lepidosauria > Squamata > Dipsadidae > Erythrolamprus > Erythrolamprus reginae. Next base: position 22,352,282 of record NC_091950.1, read on the forward strand.
ATAGCTTTAAATATTGTGATTTAAATTTGCAAGTCCTTCCACCCTATCCTCCACTGAGTTGTTGCAACCAGCTTACATTTGCTCTGTCCTTGGTCCTGATACATGGCCGTCCCTTCTAGGCTTCTTGGAGCAAATAATGACCTTGGAAGTCGCCAACTTCCAGAATTGGAAATATTCTCCACGAACCTTTCCACCTAGCAGCCAATGGCTCCTTTTGTAGGTCTCAAAAGCATGGACCATTAAGCCATTAAAGATGTCCCTTCACTGCCCGAATATCTCGGCCGAGCCTGGCAAATTGTGCAGAAATGAACGATGATGCCGACAGCTATAGCAACTGCCCTGTGCTTGAAGTACCTGAAGCAGAGACGTCAATTTAAGTATCTAAAGTGGGGTACCCATGCATGTAAATGATCGATAGATATTTGTTACATGGGGAATTGATAATCGCCCCCATCCCAGCTGGTCTATCAGCGATTGTCCACAGAGCTTAAGAGAACATCTGGTTGCCGTCTCTTGAAGCCGGAGTCGAGCCACCAATGGGGAACCCTCTCGAATGAAGCTTGGCAAAGCCAGAAGCCCTATCTCCTCTTAGAAGCCATCAGTTCCTGTATTGCCCCCGACATCATGGCTGCTGAATGCCCTAATGGGCCATCTCCGATGTTTTATTGTCTCCTTTAAAAGTGTAATTAGTTCAAGTGTAAACAAAAAAAAAGCGCTCCTTGGTTAATTAAGAATTTTTAAACAGGGAAAGAGACAGTAACAGAGAGATATTCCGGAAACATTAACGAACCCCAGGCAAGTATCATAAAATTGATTGAGGGAAGAATGGAAGTGTGGGGAGGTGGGGAAAAACTGACGGGGCATCGAGACAACAGAACTTGGGGGGAGAGCAAACCCCACTGAAAATGGATCTCAGTTTATTCTCCTTTTCTCTCTGCCCCCCACCCCCTCGATTCCACCCCACTCCATGCTTTCATGATGGAGTGCATTTTGAGGTCTCTGTTTATGGCACTGGGTCTCCATAGAAATGGCTAATGATTTTTTATGCATTAATGGGAATAATGGACAGCAGTAATATATTGTTTAAGGAGATGGATAGGATCCTTTTAACGCTGACATGTATATAGATCTCAAGAGTGCCCAGGGAAGGCCTGCGCAGAGCCTTCATCTCCGTTCAACTCACAGTAGGCCAAACTCTCTGGACTGGATCCAGGGCTTGTGCTGTTTAAAAGCCACCGTGAAGCAAATTTTAAAAAAAATTGCATCTTCTCAGTTTTTCTCCCATTTCTTCTTTGGTTTGCTTTCTGTGGATGAAAACTAAAAATAACTTTATTTTCTATTCCCCATTTGCTGGATTGCCAATATCCTAAGTGAAAAGAAAAAGACTTCCCCCTTAAAAACAAACCTATTTGGGCATGATTTAAGAGAAGATTGATTGCTAGAAGGACATAAGGTGGACAGTCCACCGTATCTTCTGAACAGAAATTCTGATTCCATATATTATAAACTCAGAAATATCACAGATAGCTGCAGATATAAGTTCTCCAAAACAGAAAGTCCATAAATTTGTATGTAGCTACCTTGGCTTACTGTTGGCTACTTTTTGTCTCGGATAAATTAAAATCCAAATTGTAATGTAAATGTAATGATTTTGTTGGTCTTCAAAGTACTTACCACCATAGAACAAGTCCATTGGTTGAGCTGCACATTGGGATAGTTTTCTCATAGAGGCCTGTCCTAGGAGGAAATTAAACTTCATACATTTGCTACAACTACTAGCATTTAAAACAAGAATCTGGGAGTCCATCAGGTGAAAATTAATAGCTGGAAAATCAAGGAGAGGGCCAATTTGTCCAATATAAAATAATAATTGAAAAACAGTATGCATCTGAGCAATTCTCCAGCTCAAGATACTTTTTTTGCAGCAGAACTAACCTTCCACGCCTTTTGCAAACAAATCCACTCCTTCTTTTCCCATCAACCTTCTTAATTGCAGCAGTCTAATTTGGTGGGGAGAAAAAAAAACCCTTATATATTGCTGCAGTTGTTAAACATGGAGGCTGCAAAACCCTTCCTTTATCCATGAATCTCCCTGTAAATCCTGGCTTAACTTTTGGCTAGCCCAATGGTAGATATTCTTTGAAATCCCTTCCGGTTCTTTGATCTCTACTTCTTCCTATTATAAAAGATGGACAACATTGGTTTTTCTGTCGTTCTAGAGTTTTTGTAAGTCTTGAATTTGCATTTTGTTACTCACAATAATGTTTCAGGTGTGTTTTAGATGGCAGGTCTCACAAGGCAGCTTCCATAGACACTGTCATATGAATCAATCAGATACCAACATGATGACATAGTACAGTGATGGCAAACCTATGCCCTAGCTCAGCTCCAACATTCATTTGTGTGCTGGCCAGATGATTTTTGGCTCACAGAGAGAAACATAGAAACATAGAAACATAGAAGACTGACGGCAGAAAAAGACCTCATGGTCCATCTAGTCTGCCCTTATACTATTTCCTGTATTTTATCTTACAATGGATATATGTTTATCCCAGGCATGTTTAAATTCAGTTACTGTGGATTTACCAACCACGTCTGCTGGAAGTTTGTTCCAAGGATCTACTACTCTTTCAGTAAAATAATATTTTCTCATGTTGCTTTTGATCTTTCCCCCAACTAACTTCAGATTGGGGACAAGAGGCTCTTGGGGGGCATTTTTCGCTTCCAGAGAGCCTCCCAGGGGATGGGGGAGGGCGTTTTTTGACTTCTCCTGGTTCCAGGGAAGCCTTTGGAGCCTGGGGAGGGCGAAAAAGAAGGCTACTGGGCCCACCAGAAGTTGGAAAACAGGCAGTTTCTGGCCTTCAGAGGGCCTGCAGGGGGCAGGGGAGGCTGTTTTCACCCTCCACAGGCATTGAATTATGGGTGTGGGCACTCACACATGCCCAATAGCACTCATGCACGGTCTTTTGGCACCCGAAGAAAAAAAGGTTTACTATCACTGACATAGTAGGACATGGTGGCTCAGTGGCCAAGACGCTGAGCTTATTGATCAGTCAGGTGGTAGGGAAAGCAAGTAGGATGCTTGGCTGCATAGCTAGAGGTATAACAAGCAGGAAGAGGGAGATTATGATCCCGCTATATAGAGTGCTGGTGAGACCACATTTGGAATACTGTGTTCAGTTCTGGAGACCTCACCTACAAAAAGATATTGACAAAATTGAACGGGTCCAAAGACGGGCTACAAGAATGGTGGAAGGTCTTAAGCATAAAACGTATCAGGAAAGACTTCATGAACTCAATCTGTAGAGTCTGGAAGACAGAAGGAAAAGGGGGGAACATGATCGAAACATTTAAATATGTTAAAGGGTTAAATAAGTTTCAATAGGGAAGTGTTTTTAATAGGAAAGTGAACACAAGAACAAGGGGACACAATCTGAAGTTAGTTGGGGGAAAGATCAAAAGCAACATGAGAAAATATTATTTTACTGAAAGAGTAGTAGATCCTTGGAACAAACTTCCAGCAGACGTGGTAGATAAATCCACAGTAACTGAATTTAAACATGCCTGGGATAAACATATATCCATCCTAAGATAAAATACAGGAAATAGTATAAGAGCAGACTAGATGGACCATGAGGTCTTTTTCTGCCATGAGACCTCTATGTTTCTATGTTTCTAAGTTTGGCAGTTCAGCAATTCGAATCCCTAGCGCCATGTCAAGGAGGGAGCTCCTGTCACTTGTCCCAGCTTCTGCCAACCTAGCAGTTCGAAAGCATGTTAAAAAAAATGCAAGTAGAAGAATAGGGACCACTTTGGTGGGAAGTTGACAGTGCTTTGTGCACCTTCGGCATTAAGTCAAGCTGACCAAATGACCACGTAGGCGTCTTTGGACAGCACTGGCTGTTTGGCTTAGAAACGGACTAAGCACCCCCCCCCCACAGAGCCGGAAATGACTACCACACATGCACAGGTGAACTTTACCTTTACCTGTGTATAGTCTGAAGGACAGAAGGACATGATCGAAACATTTAAATATGTTAAAGGGTTAAATAAGGTTCAGGAGGGAAGTGTTTTTAATAGGAAAGTGAACACAAGAACAAGTGGGCACAATCTGAAGTCAATTGGGGGAAAGGTCAGAAGCAACATGAGAAAATATTATTTTACTGAAAGAGTAGTAGATGCTTGGAACAAACTTCCAGCAAACGTGGTTGGTAAATCCAGAGTAACTGAATTCAAACATGCCTGGGATAAACATAGATCCATCCTAAGATAAAATACAGGAAATAGCGTAAGAGCAGACTAGATGGACCACGAAGTCTTTTTCTCTCGTCAATCTTCTATGTTTCTACGAAAAATATTCTTTTCAAGGGTGACCAGAAAAAGAAAGTGACCAAGGAAAAAAAGATTAAGGCAGATCAGATCCAATTTTCAATTTTGGTCACCATACTATAAAAAGGACATTGAAACTCTAGAGAAAGTGCAGAAGAGAGAAGTCAGGATGATAAAGGGGCTAGAAACCAAGACATATGAGGAAAGGTTGCAGGAACATGGATAATCTAGCAAAGAGAAGGTCCAGGAGGGACATGATAGCGGTCTTCAGATAATTGAGGAGCTGTCATGGAGGAGGAGAGGGCCACACTATTTTCAAGGGCACTAGAGGGCCAGACTAGGAGCAATGGATGGAAGCTGACCAAGGAGAGATTCAATCGCCAGGCATGGGGGAACTGAAACACTTCCCCAAGGCTTTTATATTTTATGTATTGGTATGTATGTGTCGCGTGGTTTTTAATTACTGGGGTTTTAAATATCTTTCTTTTTAAAATTAGATTTGTTGCAATGTTATATTGTTTTTTATTATGTTGTGAGCCGCCCTGAGTGTTCGGAGAGGGGCGGCATACAAATCTAATTAAATAAATAAATAAATAATAAACCTGGAAATAAGGAGGAACTTTCTGATGGTGAGAGCGATCAACCAATGGAATGGCTTGCCAGAGGAGGTTGTGAGAGCTCCAACACTTGAGACTTTCAAAGGGAGATTGGACTACCATCTGTCTGGGGTGGTGTACTGGGTTGGACTAGTTGACCTGCAAGGTCCCTTCCAACTTTAATAATAAATAAAACTTAGGGATTTCCCATGCCGATCTGTTTCCAGACACAATTCAAAGTGTTGGTTATGACCTATAAAGCCCTACGTCGCATAGGACCAGACTATCTCCGAGAATGCCTTCTGCCGCACGAATCCCAGCGACCTATGAGATCCCACAGAGTTGGTCTCCTTAGGGTCCTGTCAGTGATGGGCTACCAAAATTTTTACTACCACACTGTGGGCGTGGCTTATGCATTTTGCTTCAACATCTTTCAGTGCAAATTTTGCTACTGGAACTGCATTCCTGACCGTTCCCGTAGGAGCCCATCACTGGGTCCCATCGATGAAACAATGCCGGCTGGCAGGACCTAGGGGAAGAGCCTTCTCTGTGGGGGGGCCGGCCCCTTTTGAATCAGCTCCCCCCGGAGATTCGCACTGCCCCCACCCTCCTCGCCTTCCGAAAGAGCTTAAAAACTCATCTTTGCCACCAGGCCTGGGTTTTTTAGATTGTCTCCCCGACCAATGAATGTTTTAGTATGATTGTTGAATAAATGGCAATGTAATGACAACTCCTTAAATTAGATTTTTTAAAGCATTGTTTTTTTTAAAAAGTATTATTAATTGAATTGTTTACTATTGTTTTCTGTTTTTTGTATTTGTTGTGAGCTGCCCCGAGTCCCCGGAGAGGGGCGGCATACGAATCGAATCGAATCAAATCGAATCAAATCAAATCAAATCAAATCGAATCAAATCGAATCGAATCAAATCGAATCAAATCAAATCAAATCAAATCGAATCAAATCACTCCTGCTAATACTCCCTCTTCAGAATGGTCTAAGGTGGGCACCAAAGGGCTGGGATGCAAATCCAATTCATTCACATTTGAAGGAATATGTTTCCTAATTCCACATTTTTGAGCCGATACCCAAATTGAAATACAATGTGCATTATTGCCCGCAAATTTTGCAGTGTGGTTTGCCACTTAAAGAAAAATATATTAGGGACCGGCTTGTACATTAAAATGCATTAAACTGGAGACAGTTGTGGAAATGTGTCTACGTTAAGACAAAATTGCAGGCTGAATGCATAGGTTTGTGGAAACATGTCCCAAAATATACACAAATTCTAATTGAACTTTCTTTTTTTAAAAATAAAAACAATCCAGCTTCAGAAAGACCATTTGACACATTTGTCGATGTAAAGCACTGATAAAAATGGATATGAGAAAATGCAAAAACCCCAACAACAAACAATCCAACTGATCCAAGAGTAAAGTGAAAAGAACTCCTTTGTTCATTCACAACATCTCATGTTTCAACATCTTTCAGTGCAAATTGGGTGCTCTGGGGTGGAGCTCCAAATTTTGCTACCGGAACTGCGTTCCTGATCGTTCCCATAGGAGCCTATCACTGGGTCCCATTGACCAAACAATGCCTGCTGGCAGGACCTAAGGGAAGAGCCTTCTCTGTGGGGGGCCCAGATTCATGTCCAGCAATTCATGTCTAGAATTACTAACTTTATCCTGCAGTGCAGAAAAAGATAGCAATGGCAACAGCACTAACATTTACACTTATATACCTCCCCATAATGTTTGCAGCATTCTCTGGGCTGTTTACAAAGTCCGCATATTGCCCCCAACAATCTGGGTCCTCACCAGAGGTAGTATTCAGCCAGTTTGGACCAGTTCGGGAAAACCAGTAGTTGCAACCTGTGGGTGGGTGTGCCCACAGACCCAAGGGTGGGCAGCAAGCAGGACGGGGTGGAACACAGTTCCACCAGTGGAAATTTATTTATTTATTTATTGGATTTGTATGCCGCCCCTCTCTGAGGACTCGGGGCGGCTCACAACATAAATGAAGCTGTGTGCCCAGCTCCAGCTGACCATCCCACCCTCCCACCCTCCTCCGCCTCTGAAAGCGGCAGGGAGACCAGCACCGGCAGGAGTTGCAGGGGGCCTATTTCCTCCCCCCTCTTTTCTCAACAGCTGATTGGCAGCCGTTCACCTAGCTTCCCAGACTGAGGCAAGGGGTGACCCAGGAAGGAGAGCGTGGGAAACGCGAAGCAAATTTTCACACCAGCGGGCAACACTGGTGAGGTTGTAAGTCGAGGACTTAACATTTTCCAGTCACAATTCAAAGTGTTGGTTATGACCTAAAAAGCCCTACATGGCATTGGACCAGAATATCTTCGGGACCGTCTTCTGCCGCACGAATCCCAGCGACCGATTAGGTCCGACAGAGTTGGCCTTCTCCGGGTCCCATCGACTAAGCAATGTCATCTGGCGGGGCCAGGGGAAGAGCTTTTTCTGTGGCGGCCCCAGCCCTCTGGAACCAACTCCCTCCGGAGATCTGAACTGCCTCCACCCTCCTCGCCTTTTGTAAATTGTTGAAAACTCACTTGTGCTGCCAGGCATGGGGAAATTGACACCTCCTCTAACTACTTGGTTGATGTATGGTTTGATTGGGTTGTGTGATTATTTTATTAGAAGGGTTTTTAAATTGGGTTTTTAAACATTGGATTTGTACATTGTTTATGACTGTTGTGAGCCACTCTGAGTTTTCGGAGAGGGGAGGCATACAAATCTAATAAATTATTATTATTATTATTATTATTATTATTGTTGTTGTTGTTGTTGTTGTTATTATTATTATTATTATTATTATTATTATTATTATTATTATGTCAATACAACACAGCAAACGAGATCACTATGCTGGATTTCATATTTCATCACCAGTTGGGCGCTACCCAACACCTAGGACTGCGTGATGTAGCGGCGAATTATGTTTGCTGATCCCAGTAAAGCGGCCTTTTGCAATTGACAGATGGAGATTTTGTCAATTCCAATGGTTTTCAAATGTCTGCTGAGATCCTTTGGCACTGCGCCCAGCGTGCCAAGGACCACTGGGACCACTTTCACTGGCTTATGCCAGAGTCGTTGCAGCTCGATTTTTAGATCTTCGTATTTCACTAATTTCTCTAGCTGCTTCTCCTCAATTCTGCTGTCCCCTGGGATTGCGATGTCGATGATCCATACTTTCTTTTTCTCCACAATCAGGATGTCTGGTGTGTTATGTTTCAGAATTCGATCAGTCTGAAGTCGGAAGTCCCACAGTAATTTTGCTTGCTCATTTTCGACCACTTTTTCGGGCTTATGATCCCACCAGTTCTTTGCCACTGGTAAATGGTAGTTGCGGCACAAGTTCCAGTGGATCATCTGTGCCACAGCATCATGTCTATGCTTGTAGTCGGTCTGTACGATCTTTTTGCAGGTTAATATCATTATCATTATCATTATCATTATCATTATCATTATCATTATCATTATCATTATCATTATCATTATCATTATCATTATCATTATCATTATCATTATCAATTATTATCATTATCTATTATTATCTATTATTATTATTATTATTATTATTATTATTATTATTATTATTATTATTATTATTATTATTATTATTACCTCCCACGGCGTCCACCCCCTGTGGGGGTAGCAGCCCATTATTGACCTAGTTCCTACCGCCAGGCCATTCATCATAAGCCTTAGCCTCATGTCCCTAATCATTCATTTATTAATTAATCCTACACACACACACCCATTGTTCTTTTCACCCTTTCTCTGCACGGTCTTTTCTCTCTTTCTCAAGAGCACTTTCATTCCCCCCCCAAAAGGAAAGTATTGCCTCCCCTGATGCTGGGGGTCACCTTTTCATTCCCCCCCCTCCTGTGGCCAAAGAGAATCCTCAAGGTGACGCTCACCTCTCCCCGACTGCCTTCACTGGTCCACCCAGGAGGAGCTGGTGTCATGAATCCTATTCTTGGCTGGATGAATGCAGCTATTGATTTGATCGACAGAGCTGGGGTTGACAAGGAGTTCTGACAAGGTTCCCTGCCGGACCTCATTTCAAAAGGGGGTGGTGTTTTTTTTTAACCCCCTCTGTGTTTTATTCTTTTCTCTTCTCCTCTCCCCCATTTCAAAGGGGGAGGGTTCCACTCCTGGCTTCCCACATTATACACATTATCTCTCCTTAAACTATTGTCCTTCCTGGAGATGAATAAAACCAGCTTGGAGATTGACTCTCTGAAAAGGGGCAGGTTGTTTACATTTGCTACACTGGTCAGCATAAAAGAAAAATATAATTTAAGAATTTGCTGGCTGGGTTGCATCAAGGATTTTATGCCCAGGTGTTGATCTAGACCTGTGATGCCAAACCTATGACACGTGTGCCAGAGGTGACACACAGAGCCCTCTCTGCTGGCAATTTGCCCCAGGTGAAATCTCGGTAGCATTTCTTTCATGCGCTTCTGTTTCCCTGCAAACAACAAAACAGAAGCTCGGGAAAGGAAAAGATCTTAGCTCTTATTTATTTTATTAATTAGCTTTCTTTAAAAAAAAAAAATCTATTAGATATACACATTAAAAAATGAATAAACACAAATATAATACAAATACAAGCAAAGAAAAGCAAACAACATACTAACAGCATACAAACAACACAAACTAACAAACATAGACTTCTATAGTGAGACTTCTATAAAGAGTATCATTTCTAGCAATAGTGAAGAAAAGTTTAAGTATTATGTTTGATATGTAGCCCAGAAAAGCACGAGATGGCCGGGATTAAAGGGGGAATGGCAGGAAATTGGCCGGACCTTCGTGCCACTCTCAAATTTCCTGGGAAATTTTTTAGCACTCTGGTTCTTAAGTAGTAAATGGTTCTTAAGAAGAGGCAAAAAAATCTTGAGCACCTGGTTCTTATCTAGAAAAGTTCTTAAGTAGAGGCGTTCTTAGGTAGAGGTACCACTGTAGTTCCCTCAGCCGTTTGTGGGCACATGAGGTGTTGCCCTGTGTCAGTTCCAGCATGCATGTGTGTGCCAGCCAGCTGATTTTCAGCCTTGGGGAAGGCCGTTTCGCCCTCTGGAAGCTTCAGGAAAGCTTCCCTGAATCCCCAATCACCCAATGGGCAAACCGGAAGTTTGGAAAAATGGACTTCCTGTTTGGCTGTTGTGCTGTTTTTTGCATTTTGGATGCTTCAGGGAAGCTTCCTGTAGCTCTGGTGTGCGAAAAACAGCCCAATGGGCAAACTGGAAGTTTGGAAAAATGGACTTCCGGTTTCCCCTTTGTGCTGTCTTTCAGACGCCGGGGCTTCAGGAAGCTTCCTTGAAGGCTCTGGAGTGCGAAAAACAGCACAACAGGCAAACCGGAAGTCCTTTTCCCCCCAAACTTCCGGTTTGCCTGTTTGGACATTTTTTCACTAGCCTAGGCTTCAGTGAAGCCTGTGCGTATGCGCAAGGGCAGAGCAGGGTGTGCATACATGGGAGGGAGGGAATCAGTGTGGGCACGTGCCCACATGCTAGCACATGCACACACACACCTTTTTGGCACGCGAACCAAGAAAGGTTTGCCATCGCTGGCCTACATGTTCATAGAAACATAGAAGATTGACAGCAGAAAAAGACCTCATGGTCCATCTAGTCTGCCTTATACTATTTCCTGTATTTTAGGATGGATCTATATTTATCCCAGGCATGCTTAAATTCAGTTACTGTGGATTTGTTCAACCACGTCTGCTGGAAGTTTGTTCCAAGCATCTACTACTCTTTCAGTAAAATAATATTTTCTCATGTTGCTTCTGATCTTTCCCCCAACTAACCTCAGATTCTGCCCCCTTGTTCTTGTGTTCACTTTCCTATTGAAAACATTTCCCTCCTGAACCTTATTTAACCCTTTAACATAATTAAATGTTTCAATTATGTCCCCCCTTTCCCTTCTGTCCTCCAGACTATACGTGTTTGGGGATCACTTGTTGCTCTGTTTCTTCCTTCCTCCCCTTAGTTCTTACTCTTTCCTTTCCAGCATCCTCCGGCCCGCCGGTTGGATTTACTGGGCTCGGCTTTTAGAGACCTCTTATTTTGAATAGTTAATAGTGACCAATTCTATTTGTGTCTATATTAGCCACCTGATTACTCTCCTGTGGAAGACTAATTTACAGACAATGGAGACAAATGGAGCTCAAACCATCAGCAAAAAAAGGAGCTAATTTCCACACAACTGACTTTTAAAATTTACTTCCTCCTGGCTCTCAAAGGGAGAATAAAAATGGGTAGAAGTGGAGGGGAAGCAACATTTTAAACACTCTTTGGGCCCAGTGCCAGAAGCTCTGGCAAAGAATCAATGTCTTTTCTGCTGGTCCCGAAAGGATTTTCCATGTTCGGACCTTGTATAGTTTTGATCTCATGTTGTAGTGCAGTGTTTCCCAACCTTGGCAACTTGAAGATATTTGGACTTCAACTCCCAGAATTCCCCAGCCAGCGAATACAGCTCATCTGTCTGGAACCCACACCACTTCAGACATCAACACTATCGAAAACGTCCAAAGATATTTCACCAGAAGAGCCCTTCACTCCTCCACTCGAAACAGAATACCTTACGAAAACAGACTAACTATCCTAGGTCTTGAAAGCTTAGAATTGCGGCGCCTAAAACACGATTTAACTATTGCCCACAAGATCATATGCTGCAATGTCCTTCCGGTCAACGACTACTTCACCTTCAACCGCAACAACACAAGAGCATGCAACAGATTCAAACTTAATATTAACCGCTCCAAACTTGACTGTAAAAAATATGACTTTAACCATCGAGTCGTCGATGCGTGGAACTCATTACTGGACTCTATAGTGTCTACTCCCAACCCCCAACATTTCTCCCTTAAACTATCCACGATTGACCTCTCCAGGTTCCTAAGAGGCCAGTAAGGGGCGTACATAAGTGCACTGATGTGCCTATCGTCCCCTGTCCAATTACCTTTCCTTTTCTCATATATCCTATATATTCTCTCCCTCTCATCCACTCCTCTTCTTTTTTACTTACTATCCCTATATATGCTACTTAATGTCTATTTCATTCCATATGTATTGTATATTGGACAAAGAATAAATAAATAAATAAATAAATAAATAAATAAATAAATAAATAAATAAATAAATAAATAAATAAATAAATAAATAAATAAATAAATAAATAAATAAATAAATAAATAAATAAATAAATAAATAAATAAATATCTTCAAGTTGCCAAGGTTGGGAAACACTGTTGTAGTGTAATGCAAGAGCACTACAAGTTTGAAGGAAACCAGCCCTGCTCCCCCATTTGAGATAGGGCTGTCTTTTTCTTTTGGATCTGGTAAGAGAAGGTTAGCAACATTGTCAAGTTGTGGGCGCACGGCATCAAAATTGTCCCAGATCTCACAAATCTTATACAATAATGTGTTTCACCATCTTGGCCAGATGGAGAAGAGTGTGGGCTTCAGCTCTTAAGCATTTCCAAGCTGCTACCTTAAGTTTTAGAATGAATGAATGAGTTGGAAGGGACCTTGGAGGTCATCTAGTCTGGTCCTTTGCTCAAGCAGGAGGACAACTTGTACTATTTGATTTGATTGGATTGGATTGGATTTGTATGCCGCCCCTCTCCGTAGACTCGGGGCGGCTAACAACTGTAGTAAACAGCATATGACAATCCAATATAAACAGTTAAAAACCCCTATTGCAAAACCAACATACATACAGACATACCATGCATAAAATTGTAAAGGCCTAGGGGAAAAGAGGATCTCAATTTCCCCGTGCCTGGCGGCAGAGGTGGGTTTTAAGAAGTTTGCGAAAGGCAAGGAGGGTGGGAGCAATTCTAATCTCTGGGGGGAGTTGGTTCCAGAGGGTCGGGGCCACCACAGAGAAGGCTCTTCCCCTGGGTCCCGCCAAGCGACATAGTTTAGTTAACGGGACCCGGAGAAGGCCAACTCTGTGGGACATAACTATTCCTGATAAGTGATTCTCTTGACCATGGGTGTCAAACTTGCTATGTCACATTGATGTCTTGCCTTTTCGGAGCTGGGGTGGCTCGCAGGCTGTCAGGCAAAGTTGGCTCTTCTATGACTTGTGGACTTCAACTCCCAGAATTCCTGAGCCAGTCATGCTAGCTCGGGAATTCTGGGAGTTGCAGTCCACATGTGATAGAAGAGCCAACTTTGCCTACACCGGTCTAGACTCTTCTAAAAACATCCTGTGATAAAGTGCCCATGACACCTGGAAGCAACCTGTTCCACTAGCTAATTGTCCTCCTTATTGTAAGTAAGTTTCTCATTAATTCCAGGTTGCTTCTCTCTTTGATGAACAGATCAGATTAACAGAATTGGAAGGGACCTTGTAGGTCATCTAGTCCAACACCCCCCCCCCCCCGCTCAAGCAGGAGACCTTACACCAGTGATGGTGAACCCTTTTTGGTTTGTGTGAAAAAAGGGTGTGTGTTGGTGTGTGTGCTAGCATGCGCGCACATGCCCATGCCCATTCCCTTCCCCCCATGTATGTGCACCCCCTGTGCTCCCCCTGCACATTCGCACAATCCCCCCCATCCATGGGCATGCTGAAGCCTGGGACGGTGAAAAAATGGGCAAACAGGAAACCAGAAGTTTAGAAAAACAGACTTCCGGTTTGCCCATTGTGCTGTTTTTTGCACTGGAGTTTTCAGGGAAGCTTCCTACAATGCCAGAGTGTAAAAAACAGCACAACGGGCAAACCGGAAGTCCACTTTTTCGAACTTCTGCTTTGCCTATTGGCGGTTTTTTTTGCACTCCGCAGCTTCAGGGAAGCTTCCCTGACACCTCTGGAGGGCAAAAGGGCCTTCCCCAAAGCCAAAAATCAGCTGGCTAGCACATGCATGCATGCTATAGTTGACATTGGTTAATGCCTTGCATGCCTTCCAATATGGCTCCGCGTGCCACCTGTGGCACGTGTGCCCTAGATTCACCATCACAGCCCCACTCTGTTGTGGTTAACTCTGGCCCAGCTCCTGCCCCAAGGACTGTGGATGTGGGGGAGACATCCACAGGCTGCAGACTTGTTTTGCCCTCAGTGGAATCTGCTGATGAAGGCTCCTCTGACCAAGAAGACATGAGTGACAGGGAGGAGGAGAGTGTGGCAGACAGCTCAGAAGGAGATCAATTATCTAGCTCCTCCTTGGATTCGGAACAAGAGTTAATGATACAGCCACGCATGTGGAGAGCGATGCATAGGCAACAACAACTGAGAGATTATTATCAAAGAAAATGAGGCCACCTGTGGTTGGGTGGGGCTGTGGTAATTAGTGAGGCTGCTATAAATAGCAGCCTGTGGGTTTGGCCATTGTGGAGGGTTATCTGATCGTTGTGTTGCGTGACTGCTTTACTGACTTTGACCTTTTGTGTGCTGATTTTTCCCTGCTTTGAAACTAAACCAGAGCAAAGTGTGTTTCCCTTTGTGAAAGAAGAAGGACTGTGAATTGCCTCACAGCTGCAAGCAAAGTATCTCAGAACTGATAAGGGACTTGTACAAATTACCAGTTTGTTTGGGGACCAGTGCTCTTTGCTATACCAAAAGAGGGCTTAGTTTAAGTGAATTTTCATTATAAAGAACATTGTTTTGAATTTTCAAACATGTGTGTGTTTCTGAAATTTGTACCTGTGAATTTTTGGGAGGAGTGTACCAGAGAGCCCGACAGAAATGGCAGTCCAATCTCTTCTTGAAAGTCAAGTGTTGAAGCTCCCACAAATTCCAAAGGAAGCTGTTCCACTGGTTAATCGTTTTCACAGTCAGAAACCTCCTCCTTATTTCCAGGTTGAATTAATTCCCCATGCTGGCTCAGGAATTCTGGAAGTTGAAGTCCTCACCTTTTAAAGATGCCAAGTTTGAGAAACACCGTAAAGAATTTGGGAAAACATCCTAGGATTTTGTGCGAAAGTGCCTCAGTCCCTTGAAATTTTGATTTTTGCCATTTTTAAAAGGAATGATTTCAATTATTCAGTGTAAGAGAATCAAGGATGCTATGGCGATGATAGGAACCACTGTAGCTCTAGTTGGTGTGTTGCTAATTCCAGCGATAAAACAAAATCCTAATGTAATTGTATTTGTTTCCTGACAGAGTTCAAGTTGTTGGATTTTCTTAATTAAATTTCCTAGAGTTATTCTTGTCCTCGGGATTGTAAGAAGCTATCTCGGAGCTGGTTAGACTGTTGATTCATCTAATTCAATGTTGCCTACAGAAGAATGGAATATATTTTTTATATCTGGTGGCTGAATTATTTTAAAAACATTTGGGAGGCCGAGCTAGCAGAAGGTGTGGCAGTGATATCATAACAGAACAGTACTGGAGAAATATAGCAGCTTTTTAAAAAATCCAATTGACCCCTTCTTATTTTTTCCTTTAGCAATCTTCCAATATTCGAGAAGCTGTCACAGAGAGGAAGGGGTCAACCTATCCTCCAAAGCACCTGGGGCCAGACAAGAAATAATGGGCGGAAGCTTAACAAAGAGAGATCCAACCTAGAACTAAGTCAGTGAGAATAACAAATCAATGGAATAGCTTTCTTTCTGGAGTTGTAGTTCTCGATCACTGGAGGTTTTTAAGAAGAGACACCATTTGTCTAGAACAGCGGTAGGCAAAGTTGGCTCTTCTATGACATGTGGACTTCAACTCCCAGAATTCCTGAGCTAGCATGATTGGCTCAGGAATTCTGGGAGTTGAAGTCCACGACGAGTCATAGAAGAGCCAACTTTGCCTACCCCTGGTCTAGAATACTATAGGTCAGTGATGGCAAACCTTTTTTGGTTCGTGTGCCAAAAAGGTGTGTGTGTGTGTGTACTAGCATGTGCGCACCCAGTCCCTTCCCCCCGGGCATGTGCATACCCCCTGTGCTGTTCCTGCACATGCGCACAATTACACCTGTCCCTGCATATGTACACAGGGCTCACTGAAGCCTGGAATGGTGAAAAAACGCTCAAATGGTCAAACCAGAAGTTCAGAAAAATGGACTTCCGGTTTGCTTGTTGTGCTGTTTTTCGCACTCCGAAGCCTTCAGGGAACCTTTCATAGTTTACTCTAAAGAGTGAATATTAGCTGTTAGCAAAGAAATGTGCTTAATATTTCCTTGCCTTCCAAAAGAGCTTAAAAACTCATGTTTGCCACTAGGCCTGGGGTTTCTAGATCTTCCCCCTGACCAATGAATGTTTTTTAGTATGATTGTCGAATGAATGGTTAATGGAAGTTTTTTAAAGTAGAATTTTTAGGATTGTTTTTTTAATGTATTATTAATTGGATTGTTTATTATTGTTTGTTGAATATGCTGTGAGCCGCCCCGAGTCCTCGGAGAGGGGTGGCATACAAATCCAATTAAATAAATAAATAAATAACCAACACTGTGCCAATCTTCAGCAATGACATCAGCATGTAGTTTGGCTTGGATAGGTGTGCCACAGTGGCAGTGAAAAAGCAAGAAGTTTCTTCAGTTTTTAGATAAGAAGCTAAGTATTTGCAAAGAAAAAAAAATTAAGAAAGTCCAGTTGCCTTTTGTAAAGCACATTTGGGACAACTATGATCTGGATGATGGAGAATCTCCAGAGATGTTGCCATTAAGATTGGACACCCTTGCTGTACAGCTTAGCAAATCCTAAACAAACTTTGGTCCAACTTCCTATCTGTGTCTCACTCAGACAAGCCTTCCTTCCCAAGCCTACAATTTCTTACCTATCTCCTTCGAAGTTTCCCAGGAGTATCGTGCAAATTAATCAGATAATGCATTTAAAGAGCTTTGGAAATGAAATGTGTGGTAGAATGGCAGCCGAGATCTTTAACATATTAGATAATAAACGTAGTTGTGGTTTATAATTCTAACTCTAATTCTATTGTCATCCACCCCACCGTCTCTGATAGCCTGCTTTGCTAGGTGTTTTTCAGAAGAGGAGCCGCTTATTGCTGAACTTTATAGGGGTCATTGCACGTTGAATATTCTCCCCAGGTTATTCAGTAATGGGGAATATCATAGTGCTACAGCAATGTTTCTCAACACCAGCAACTTTAGGTTTTATGGACTTCAACTCCCAGAATTCTCCCCAGCCAGCATAGCTGAATAATAATAATAATAATAATAATAATAATAATAATAATAATCATCATCATCATCATCATCATCATCATCATCATCATCATCACACACACACAATTGTCAAGGTTGGTGTATGGTTTGATTGGACTGTGTGATTATTTTATTATAAGGGTTTATTATAAGGGTTTTAAATTGTATTTTTAAAAATTGGATTTGTATACTGTTTATGTTGTTGTGAGCCACCCCGAGTCTTTGGAGAGAGGTGGCATACAAATCTAATAAATTATTATTATCACCATCATCATCATTATTATTATTATTGCAAACCTTTATATAAGGGAATGGGGCTTTTTATCTGAGAACACTGCAAACCTTGTTCAATTCTGACTTATTTTTTAAAAAGAAGATGGTGTTTTTTGACTCAAATTACTCCTCAACAATTTATTTATTTTATTTATTCATTTGTCCAATACACAAATACATAGGAAGAAAAATAGACATGTAGTAACATATATAAGGGTAAAGTGAACTTAGAGGAGAGGATATATGAAAGGAAGAGAATATATATGATAAGTGAGAGGAAGGAAAGACAATTGGACAGGGGACGAAAGGTACACCAGTGCACTTATGTACGCCCCTTACTGGCCTCTTAGGAACCTGGAGAGGTCAATCGTGGAGAATCTAAGGGAGAAATGTTGGGGGTTTGGGGATGACACTATGGAGTCCGGTAATGAGTTCCACACTTCAATAACTCGATTGTTGAAATCATATTTTTTACAGTCAAGTTTGGCGCGGTTCGTATTAAGTTTGAATCTGTTACATGCTCTTGTGTTGTTGCAGTTGAAGCTGTAATCATGAGAGGAAAATGGGGCCGGGAACTTGCCTGTGGCTTAAAATCTGCAAATTGCCCATTTGTTGTATCTTACCTCTCCTAAAACTCCCCGTGCTGGCAGGTGGGAGGCGAGGCGAGAAGGCTGAGCATACATGTATATCTGTGTACCAATGAATGTAAGCATAGGGGAGCATGCTGTTTCCTTAGTCACCACTAGAGGCATTTAGCACTGTTGCACTGCACTTGGCTCATGTGTATGTGTGTAGAGGGGGAGGCTTTAGCCACTTGTGATTATCACTACCTCTTCTCTTCCTGTGATTATTCCAGTTAATTCATGCATGGGTAATGTATCTAAGTAATTGGGCGCATTCACATTGTTTTTACACTGAATTCAGCAATCTCAAGAATACACAGTTGTCATTTGGACAACCTCCTTAAACCTCTAATTTACTTTAGCGTTTACGTTCAGAGAGACCTTTTTTCTTCATATGCCCCTAAAGACACAAGAATTTAAAAAATGCAAATAACTGCATATTATTCCTGTCTTTCTATGACGTAACCAAAGCAGCAGCCAGCCTCTCTAGCGGAAAGGGAAAGAGGAAGGGAGGAAGGGGAAAAGGGCAATAAGAAAGAAAAAAGGGAGAAAGAGGGGAAGGAAGGAGGGAGGGAGGGAGAAAGGGAAAAAGGGTAATGAGAAAGAGAAAAGGGGGAAGGAAGGAAGGATAGAGGGGGAGGGAGGGAGGAAAGAAGGAGGGAAGGAGAGAGGGAAAAAGAAAAGAAGGAAGGAAGGATAGAAGGGGAGGGAGGGAGGAAAGAAGGAGGGAAGGAGAGAGGAAGAAAAGAAGGAAGGAACGATAGAAGGGGAGGGAGGGAGGAAAGAACAAAGGAAGGAAGGATAGAAGGGGAGGGAGGGAGGAAAGAAGGAAGGAAGGAAAGAGGGAGGAAGAAAGGAAGGAAGGAAGGATAGAAGGGGAGGGAGGGAGGAAAGAAGGAGGGAAGGAGAGCGGGAGGAAGAAAAGAAGGAAGGAAGGATAGAAGGGGAGGGAGGGAGGAAAGAAGGAAGGAAGAATAGAAAGGGAGGGAGGGAGGAAGGAAGGAAAGAGGAAGGGTGGGAGGAGGGAGGGAAGGAAGGAAGGAAGGGAAGGCTTCATTCATTGTTACAGAATACAGGATTTACGACAGACAAAAACTAGGAGTCCAGTCACATCTTTTCAGGCTACAACGTTTTATGAAAAGACACCAGCTTTTGTGAGCTAAAGCTCACTCCAACAGATATATGGGGTGGCTAAAGTGATGGAAGATTTAATCTGAGGTGAGGTAAAGGGGAGAAAAGGAGGAAAAATCAGGGTGATTGTCCAGATGCAACTTCCTTGCCAGGCAGACTATGTGTATTTTTATCAATCTATAGTGATATTATGGCAGAAGGACTGTTTTTCGTTTTGGTTCAAAAAACAGGAATAGAAACATTGTCTTGCTGTAATAGAAGAATTCAGCAAAAGGCACTGAATAGTTGGAGTGGTTGGACGTCTCAACATTCTGTCTTTCTGTTTCAGAAGAATGGGAACCATTCATACAGCATTTCCTGAAGCAAATACTGCAGGGAGAAATCCATTCAAGACAAGGATATTTCAAAACTCCTTGTAGCACAGGTAACAAAGGCAGAATGATAGGATTACAGCAGCCCCTGGCCCAAGATCCAGCACAGGACGAAAGCCGTTAGCCACAAGAGGAATTGTCCAACACCCATTCAGGACACAAATCCATATATATGTTGAGTGAATGTAATAAGTATTGAGAGCATTTCACCAAGGCAGCTTTTGTTGGCGCCATCTTGGATGAATTATTGAGATCATGTGCACCTTGTGTGTCCAATCACACTTGGCCAATAAGGAATTCTATTCTATTCCTATTCCTATTCTATTCTACTATTCTTTCAGTAAAATAATATTTTCTCATGTTGCTTCTGATCTTTCCCCCAACTAACCTCAGATTGTGCCCCCTTGTTCTTGTGTTCACTTTCCTATTAAAAACACTTCCCTCCTGAACCTTATTTAGCCCTTTAACATATCTCACTGTTTCGATCATGTCCCCACTTTCCCTTCTGGCCTCCAGACTATACAGATTGAGTTCAATAAGTCTTTCCTGATATATTTTATGCTTAAGACCTTCCACCATTTTTGTAGCCTGTCTTCGGACCCGTTCAATTTTATCAATATCTTTTTGTAGGTGAGATTTCCAGAACTGAACACAGTATTCCAAATGTCTCACCAGTGCTCTATACAGTGGGATCACAATCTCCCTCTTCCTGCTTGTTATACCTTAAGCTATGCAGCCAAGCATTCTACTCGCTTTCCCCACCGCCTGACCACACTGTTCCACCCATTTTGAGACTGTCAGAAATCACTACCCCTAAATCCTTCTCTTCTGAAGTTTTTGCTAACACAGAACTGCCAATACAATACTCAGATTGAGGATTCCTTTCCCCCAAGTGCATTATTTTACATTTGGAAACATTCAACTGCAGTTTCCATTGCTTTGACCACTTATCTAGTAAAGCTAAATCATTTGCTATATTACAGGTCCTGGAGTTTGATTTGGAGACTTTGGCCTGCCACAAGTAGAATAATACTGTAAGAATTGGGGAGGGGTGGTTGCATGAGAAGGAAAAATACAAGCCACAACAAATTCCTTCAAGAGATTCAAGGTCATCTTTTGTTCAGCACCAGCCGCAGGTACAGGGGGGAATCGTGGACATTGAGAGAACAGTAGTGATGAACTGGTGGGTGTGGGGACAAGGGATGAACCTTAACCTGTGTGGAGAATTGTAGGAAATGTTAGTATCGGGTTGACTACCGTTCCTATCCCAACATGACTCTGTTAATAAATTGGAACTTGGAAGAAGACCAAGGTTTGTTTCTTGGATGTTAATTGGGACGCTGACAAAACATGCTTGTACACTGCTGGCTGGTGAATTCTGGGAGTTGAGGTCTGTCAGGCTTAAAGTTGCCAAGGTTGGAGACCCCCATTTGGGGAAAATGATGCAAAAATGTATTAAAAATGAAAGTTAGGTATGCCAAAAAAAAAATCTGAAAAGGGAAAGGATGAAGAATGCCTAAGGCTGCGATGGTGAACCTATGTCACGTGTGCAACAGGTGGCATGTAGAGCCATATCTGCTGGAATGCGAGCCTTTGCCCTAGCTCAGCTCCAGTGCGCATGTGGGTGCCCACCAGCTGATTTTTGCCATGCACAGAAGCTCTGGGAGGTCATTTTTTTTTTTTGCCTCTGGAGGGCCTCTAGGATGCCAGGGGAGGACATTTTTGCCCTCCCAAAGCTCCAAAAAAGCCTCTGGAGCCTGAGGAGGGTGAAAAATAGGCCTACCAGGCCCATTGGGAGTCAGAAAATGGGGGCACATGGGCGCGTGGGGGGCAATGGATATGGTTGTGGGCACACACATGTGTGCGATAGCACACACATTCATTATTTTGGCACCCGAGGAAAAAAAGGTTAGCCATCATTGGCCTGAGGTATCATTTCAAATTTGGAAATAAAACTAAGTTGGTATTCAGAAATACAGTGTTCCCTCAATTTTCGCGGGGAATGCGTTCCGAGACCGCCCGCGAAAGTCAAATTTCCGCAAAGTAGAGTTGCAGAAGTAAATATACTATTTTTGGCTATGAACAGTATCACAAGCCTTCCCTTAACACTTTAAACCCCTAAATTACAATTTCCCATTCCCTTAGCACCCATTTAGATTATTACTCACCATGTTTATTTATTAGAATAGAATAGAATTTTATTGGCCAAGTGTGATTGGACACACAAAGAATTTGTCTTGGTGCCTACGCTCTCAGTGTACATGAAAGAAAAATATACATTTGTCAAGAATCATGTGGTGCAACACTTAATGATTGTCATAGGGGTCAAATAAGCAATGAAGAAACAATCAATATGAATAAAAAAAATCTTAGGATACAAGCAACAAGATACAGTCATATTTATTATGTTTATTTATTAAAGTTTATTAAAAATATTTATTATAGACTGTGGTATAGACTTTTTGTAAAGTTCGAACCTGCGAAAATCGAGGGAACACTGTATATATATTTCTCCTTTCATCTGATGGTGAAATTATTTATTATGTTTATTTATTAAAGTTTATTAAAAAATATTAAAGGCGGATGAAAGTTTGGCGATGACCTATGACGTCATCGGGCAGGAAAAATAGCTGCGGGGTATTTTTTAATTAATATTTTTGAAAAACTGTGGTATAGACTTTTCGTGAAGTTCAAACCCGTGAAAATTGAGGGAACACTGTATATATATTTCTCCTTTCATCTGATGGTGAAATTATAATGTCTTCATGAGAGAGAGAGAGAAAAGGCGAGGGAGGGAGGTAGAGAGGAAGAAAAAGCGAAAAAGAGAGAGAGAAAGAGAGAAAGAAAGAAAGAAAGAAAGAAAGAAAGAAAGAAAGAAAGAGAAAGATTAAAATTCAACCTCCACTAATATTTTGGCACCTCAATCCAGCACCCCAGGGAGGAAAGGCGATTCGGACAGTTCAGCTTGTTGCGGGGAGGGGAAAGGAACAGGCCTCGTTGCCATGGAAACGGTTCATCCGATGGGCTGCGTTTTCCCCCTCCTCTTCATCGATCCCAGAAATCTGCTTTTGCATGTATGATCCATGGAAAGGCTGTGGGTCTATTGATCAGGCTCCTACGTGCCTTAGAAGCTTTGGTGCAGACCGAAAGAAAGGTGGAGGGCAGGGAAGCCTGAGGGCCCAGCCCGGCATTTGAGAAAGGAAGTGAATATGTGGATGGCCAGGACTGGATTGCCTTTGAAACAAACCAAAAAAAATCCATCCTTTCCCCTTTTTTTCTTTTTTTCCACTGACCTAATTTGCTGGCTATTGTTTCCCTTACACTTTCTGTCCGTGATGCAAATGGAAGAACAGGTTGCCCTGAAATTAACGCTAGGAATTATTATTTATCACAGTTATGTGCTCCTGGTCTGTTGCTGAAGATGTCCCTCCTTGTTCTTTCGTTCTTGGAATTATTCAAGCTGAGGAGTAAGAAATTGAATCGACCGCTGCCTTTTTTCGAATTGCATTTTCCAAAATCTTTTTTCTGCCCACTTTTGCAATGTTTACAAACACCCGGTTAAGACAGATGCTCGCAATGACTTCCTCTAAATCTTATTTTTTAAAAGAAAACAAAAATTAAAAATCCACTTTACAAGGTTATGGTTGAAAATAGGAGGAAGACCCTGTATTTCGTTAAGCTGTTCAGCAGGAAGGGAAAGGGATAAACATAAATAGATTGTGCCTTTTTTGTCCTCTGCCAAGAACAATTTATAAATTGCCAGCAATCGCCAGAGTCTCAGTAGGGTTAGAGTGCAGTACTGATTGCCGGCTGCCTGCAATTTGGCAGTTCGAATCTCACCAGGCTCAAGGCTGACTCGGCCTTCCATCCTTCTGAGGTCTGAGGTAAAATGAGAACCCGGATTGTTGGGGGCAAGATGCCGACTCTGTAAACCGCTTAGAGAGGGCTGTAAAAGCACTGTGAAGCGGTATATAAGGGCTGTCTTCTGCCTCATGTGTCCTAGCAGCCGGTCAGGTCCCACAGAGTCGGCATTCTCCAGGTCCTGTCAGCTAGACCAGTATTTCCCAACCTTGGCAACTTGAAGATATTTGGACTTCAACTCCCAGAATTCCCCAGCCTGCGAACCCTCTGGAACCAGCTCCCCCCGGAGATTAGAACTGCCCCCACCCTCCTTGCCTTTCGTAAAGTTCTTAAGACCCATCTCTGCTGTCAGGCGTGGGGGAACTGAGACATCTCCCCCGGACCTATGCAGTTTATACATGGTATGTTTGTGTGTATGTTTGCTTTTAATAATGGAGTTTTTAGCGTTTTTTAAATTATTAGATTTGTTGTTACATTGTTCTTGTTATTGTTGTGAGCCGCCCCGAGTCTACGGAGAGGGGCGGCATACAAATCTAATAAATAAATAAAATAAAATAAATAAATATAAAATATAGGAGGGGCAATTGGACAGGGGACGGAAGGCACACTAGTGCACTTATGCTCGCCCCTTACTGACCTCTAAGGAACTTGGTGAGGTCAATCAGGGATAGTCGCTAGACTAGATGTGCCAGTTCCTGTAACCATTTTTCATATATTTGAGTCTCCAGTCCCCTAATCATCCTGGTTGCTCTCCTCTGCATTTTTATGAGTTTTGGTAGAGGAAAGGAAAGAGACAGGCTCAAGAACAATCTCATGCCTTCTTTTCTGAAAGAAAGTCCTATTTGGATTTCACGCAGCTGATTTCTATGTCAATGTGCTAAAGATTGCACTGCACATGAGCATCGAAGCCGAAGAGAGATTTTAACTTCCACCTCACCATTCTACCGCACTTCCTATTCCCTAGGTTTCAAGCAGAGACTGTAGGAAGTTAGGAAAAAAAAAACTTGTGGCAACCTGAGTGACCCTATCATTTATTTTCAGACAATTGATGGGAAAGTGTGTGTGTAAGGGTGAGAATTAATTATCTGTAAGTGGGTGTTCAACTTGCCAGTTGGTGCTAGATGAGTAATTAATTATGTGTCGGTTTTACCATCCTTTCTCCTCCCTTCTCCCTCCTCCTCTTCTGCCTAATCCTTTCTCACCTTTATTCTTTCCAAGGGGGAATAAAAGAGTGAGAAAAGAGGGCACTGAATGGTCAATGAAAACATAAAATTAAAATAATTTGTGTCAATTCCGTTGAGTGGCTGTTAGTCTTAATTGCTATTGACTGGGAGCTGTAATTATTAAGGATCATAGAGAGGTGGGATAAAAGGTTGAGATGGGATGGGAGCAGAGACAGGATTCTGCATGAATCCCAGCGGCCGATAAGGTCCCACAGAGTTGGCCTTCTCCGGGTCCCGTCGACTAAACAATGTCATCTGGCGGGCCCCAGGGGAAGAGCCTTCTCTGTGGCGGCCCCGGCCCTCTGGAATCAACTTCCCCCCAGAGATCAGAACTGCCCCCACCCTCCTTGTCTTTCGTAAAGTCTTTGGAGAGTCTTCGGAGAGGGGCGGCATACAAATCTAATAAATAAAATAAATAAATAAATAAATAATAAATTGCTTAAGACCCACCTACGGTATATCGCCAGGCATGGGGGAATTGAGACATCTCCCCCAGGCTTATATAGTTTTATGTATGGTGTGCTTGTGTTGTATGGTTTTAAATGATGAGTTTTTAGATACTTTATTTTAAATATTAGATTTGCTACACTGTCACATTGTTATTATTATTGTTGTGAGCCGCCCCAAGTCTGTGGAGAGGGGCGGCATAGAAATCTAATAAATTATTATTATTATTATTATTATTATTATTATTATTATTATTATTATTATTCCTCCAACAGTTGCTGGTCTATGGGATGATTGCATTGGCAGCCAAGCTAGCCAGAGAATCTGAACCATGGGAACAGGAAATAGTGACTGATATCATTTTGCAAGGCTGAAGAAGTTAAATCATGTGCTCTGGTTGGTTGATGCCATCCAGGAGAACTTCCATCATCCAGTAGATAAGGTCAAAGTTTATTGATTTAATTATTTTATTTATTCGACTTCTATGCCGCCCAATCCCAAAGGACTCAGGGCTGCTTACAAAATAATAATACAAACACAAAAATTACAAGCAATAAAAGAAGTCAAATAAAATGTCTAAAGCTAAACCCCGTAACAAAACCCATTTATTATAAAAACAGACATAATCGCATGCATACATGTCATTCTTACTGTTTGGCCATGAAGGATATACAATTCATGACCCTCAGGCCTGGCGGCAGAGCCAGATCTTTGTGACTTTATGGAAGGCCAGTAGGGTGGGAGCAGTATGAACATCGGGGAGTAGTTGGTTCCATAGGACCGGGGCAGCCACAGAGAAGGCCCTCCCCTGCGGTCCCACCAACCTTCTGTGTGTTATTATTGGTTTCTGGGAGGTATGTGCCAAGAAGCAGTCCCGTAGCTAGTCTGGCCCTGAGCCATATAGGGCTTTATAGGTAATAACCAACACCTTGAATTGTGCCTGGAAACTAATAGGAAGCCAGTGCAGCTAGCACAGCATAGGTGTTATATGGACATATCGAGGTACACCTATAACAGCTCTCGTGGCTGCATTCTGGACTATTTGCAGAGGTATCACTGTACATCCAAAGTCCTTTAAGATCTAAAACTTATTGAAGCCATACAAAGACACTTCACCTGGACCGACTGACTAACCGATGTTTAACTAACTAATAATTAGTATTAAGATCTGATTTTTACTATTTTACCATTTTTACCATTTTATATTACTAATTATTAATTTTGTGAATTTTTCAATTTCTATTTATATGTATTTATATTGTGCCACATTTTATTAGCTTTTTACTTATTACTAATTTAATCTTTTTTAATATTGGGAGGGTTCGCTAATTAATGGATGATTGGAATGGAGTTAATCTTGTGCATGGAATGAATGATTGGTATGAGTGTGATGGTTGGGGTGGGTGGGAGTACAGTATGGATGAGATGATTGTGAGTAGTATGAATGATAGGTTTGGCCCACCTGACGCTCGGGAGACAGGAGAGGAAGGGGCACCGATCTCTGGGGTGGCAGAGGGCCGGAATATCCCTGTGTTGCTGGGGAGAGGCAGATACGGTGGGGGCCACAGAGTTAGCCATTCCAGGGGAACGAGAGACCGTTGCTTAATAACGGTCCCTTGTTCCGGCTCTGTGAGCCCAATCTTGGTACTGGTGATGAGTGTAACTCTGGCCCTGGACTCAGGTTGCTGCTGCTCAATGCCAGGTCGGTGGTAAATAAAGCTCTCCTCATCCGGGATCTGATCCTGGATGAGGAGGCCGACCTGGCATGTATTACTGAAACCTGGCTGGGCCCGGAGGGAGGTGTCCCTCTCTCTGAAATTTGCCCAGCCGGGTTTCAGATATGGCATCAACCTCGACCCCAGGGAAGGGGGGGGAGGAGTGGCTATTATAGCCAGGGAGAGCCTTTGCCTGAGTAGACTCATTGCTCTGGAAATTGCAGGTTGCGAGTCTCTCTTGCTGAAGTTGGACTTAGGGGTTCAGGTGGGCTTATTTCTCACGTACCTGCCTCCCAGCTGCATGTCAAAAGCCCTGCCTGTGCTACTCGAGGAGGTAGCCGGGTTCGCGGTGGAGTTCCCCGGACTCATTGTCCTGGGGGACTTCAACCTGCCGTCACTCAGCGAAACCTCTGGGCTGGCACAGGAGTTCATGGCCACCATGACAGCCATGGACCTGACTCAAGTAGTACAGGGTCCGACTCACGAGGGAGGGCACGCACCTGACATGGTATTCCTTTCCGAGCAATTGAGCAATGGTCCGAGACTAAGGGGCTTAGAAGCGTTGCCTTTGTCATGGTCAGACCATTTTCTGCTACGGCTTGACTTCCTGGCTCCAATCCTTCCCCGCAGGGAGGCGGAACCAATGAAGATGTTCCGCCCCAGACGCCTGATGGACCCAGAGGGCTTTCAGACGGCGCTTGGGATTATTCCAGAGGCACTCGTCCACAGTTCGGCAGAGTCCCTCGCTGAGGCCTGGAACAGGGCTGCGGCAGGGGCTCTTGACCGGATTGCGCCTTTGCGACCTCTCCGCGGCGCTAGACCCCGTAGAGCCCCATGGTTCAACGAGGAGCTCCGGGTGTTGAAACACCAAAAGAGACGTCTAGAGAAGCGATGGAGGAAGAGTAGGTCCGAATCTGATCGAACACTTGTAAGAGCTTTTATTAAGACTTACAAAGTGGCGCTCAAGGCGGCAAGATGCACGTACCATGCCGCCTTGATTGCATCAGCGGAATCCCGCCCAGCTGCTCTGTTTAGGGTGACCCGCTCCCTTCTTAATCAGGGGGGAGTTGGGGAGCCCTTGCAGAGTAGTGCTGAGGAGTTTAACACGTTTTTCGCTGATAAAGTCGCTCAGATCCGGGCCGACCTCGACTCCAATTGTAAAACAGAGTCGACTGACAACGAGTCAGTCGAGGTGACTGGGGCACGTACTTGTCCACCTGTCTGGGAAGAGTTTGATCTGGTGACACCTGATGAAGTGGACAAGGCCATCGGAGCTGTGAGTTCTGCCACCTGCTTACTGGATCTGTGTCCCTCCTGGTTGGTCTCGGCCAGCAGGGAGGTGACACGGAGCTGGGCCCAGGAGATTACCAATGCTTCCTTGGGGAGGGGAGTTTTTCCATCACTCTATAAAGAAGCGCTTGTGCGCCCCCTCCTCAAGAAGCCCTCCCTGGACCCAGCCGTACTTAACAACTATCGTCCAGTCTCCAACCTTCCCTTTATGGGGAAGGTTGTCGAGAAGGTGGTGGCACTCCAGCTCCAGCGGTCCTTGGAAGAAGCTGATTATCTAGGTCCCCAGCAGTCGGGTTTCAGGCCCGGTTACGGCATGGAAACCGCTTTGGTCACGTTGATGGATGATCTCTGGCGGGCCCGGGACAGGGGTTTAACCTCTGTCCTGGTGCTCCTCGATCTCTCAGCGGCTTTCGATACCATCGACCATGGTATCCTTCTGTGCCGGTTGGAGGGGCTGGGGGTGGGAGGCACTGTTCTTCAGTGGTTCTCCTCCTACCTCTCTGGCCGGTCGCAGTCGGTGTTAGTGGGGCGTCAGAGGTCGGCTCCGAGGTCTCTCCCTTGTGGGGTGCCTCAGGAGTCGGTCCTCTCCCCCTTGCTATTTAACATCTACATGAAACCGCTGGGTGAGATCATCCAAGGACATGGGGTGAGGTATCATCAATATGCCGATGATACCCAGCTTTACATCTCTACCCCATGCCCAGTCAACGAAGCGGTGGAAGTGATGTGCCGGTGCCTGGAGGCTGTTGGGGCCTGGATGGGTGTCAACAGACTCAAGCTCAACCCGGATAAGACGGAGTGGCTGTGGGTTTTGCCTCCCAAGGACAATTCCATCTGTCCGTCCATTACCCTGGGGGGGGGGGGAATTATTGACCCCCTCAGAGAGGGTCCGCAACTTGGGCGTCCTCCTCGATCCACAGCTCACATTAGAAAACCATCTTTCAGCTGTGGCGAGGGGGGCGTTTGCCCAGGTTCGCCTGGTGCACCAGTTGCGGCCCTATCTGGACCGGGACTCATTGCTCACAGTCACTCATGCCCTCATCACCTCGAGGTTCGACTACTGTAATGCTCTCTACATGGGGCTACCTTTGAAAAGTGTTCGGAAACTTCAGATCGTGCAGAATGCAGCTGCGAGAGCAGTCATGGGCTTACCTAGGTACGCCCATGTTTCACCATCACTCCGCAGTCTGCATTGGCTGCCGATCAATTTCCGGTCACAATTCAAAGTGTTGGTTATGACCTTTAAAGCCCTTCATGGCATCGGACCAGAATATCTCCGAGACCGCCTCCTGCCGCACGAATCCCAGCGACCGATTAGGTCCCACAGAGTGGGCCTTCTCCGGGTCCCGTCAACTAAACAATGCCGGTTGGTGGGTCCCAGGGGAAGAGCCTTCTCTGTGGCGGCGGCGGCTCTCTGGAACCAACTCCCCCCGGAGATTAGAACTGCCCCTACTCTTCCTGCCTTCCGAAAACTCCTTAAGACTCACCTTTGCCGTCAGGCATGGGGAAACTAAACATCTCCCCTGGGCATGTTAATTTATACATGGTATGCTTGTGTGTGTGTTTGCTATTACATGGGGTTTTTCTTAAATCGTTAAATATTTTAATTAATTGGATTGTTGTGACTGTTTTTACTTGTTGTGAGCCGCCCCGAGTCTTCGGAGAGGGGCGGCATACAAGTCCAACTAATAAATAAATAAAATAAATAAATATTGTCAAGGCCTACAGGAGGAGATTCAGAAACAGTAGATGCATCCCAGCTTCCTCAGACAGCATTCAGGATGCTTCAGTATATTCAGACTTCCGTAAAGTTGTAAATCTGAGAGTATTTTCAAAACCAATTTAATAACAAGCTTATCAAATTTATTTTATATTTATTTATTTATTAGATTTGTGTGCTGCATGATCATAAAGTCAAGAATCTTGATATATCCTTTAAAAAAAATGAACTATACAAAGTAAAAAATCTGAGTTCTCATTTGATTGTGAATTTATGTTGAAAGTACACAGTCAATATGGAAAATTTATGAAGACAAAAGAAAATCTGAACACACACAACCCCCCCCCACACACACAAAGATTATTTTCAAATGAATAGACAGTCTTTAAAATTTCTCTCAAGGCTGCCTACAATAATCTATTAAACATCAATAGCAAAAAGCTTCAAAACATAAGTAACAGCTGGCAAATCAAAATAAAATATTCAGTTTGATACCAATATTAAAATCCAATAAGTGCCACAATGTCTATTTCAGGCCATAATGTAATAATATAATTTAGGAAAATGTACCAAGTTCCAATAAATCCAATAATATAATTTAAGACAACCCAATCAAGATCAAAGATTGGGACCCAATAAGGATCTCCATATTGTAGACGAATATACTGTACACTGCTCAAAAATAAATAAATAAAGGGAACACTCAAACAACACATTCTAGATCTGAAGGAATGAAATATTCTCATTGAATACTTTATTCTGTACAAAGTTGAATGTGCTGACAACAAAATGAAATTGATTGTCAATCAGTGTTACTTCCTAAGTGGACTGTTTGATTTCACAGAAGTTTGATATACTTGGAGTTATATTGTGTTGTTTTAAGTGTTCCCTTTATTTTTTTTTGAGCAGTATAAATCAGGGGTCCCCAACCACCGGGCCGCGGACCAGTACCGGGCCGCGGGGCATGTTGCACCGGTCCGTGGAGTCAGCAGCTGCCGGCCTTCATGCCGCCACCCCCCTCCCTCCAGCGCTTCGCCTCCCGCCGGGCAAGAGGCCTCGGGAGGCAGGTTCTGCCGGCCACAGGACGATGGATGGGACAGAGGGGCGGGAAGGACCGAGAGGCTCAAGCCTCTTTTGGCTTCTGCTGCGGGGCGCTTTTGCGTTTTTGGCTGGGGGGAGGCAGGAGGGCCAGCCTGACCCCCTCTCTCCAGCGCTTAGCTCCCGCTAGGCAAGAGGGCTTGGGAGGCAGGTTCTGCCGGCCACAGGACGATGGCGGGAAAGAGGGGCGGGGAGGACCAGCACCCCCATGCTTAATCCCGCCCCCAACCACACCCCTTTCCGCCCCCACTGGGCCATAGAAAAATTGTCTTGCTGAAACTGGTCCCTGGTGGAAAAAACGTTGGGGACCACTGGTATAAATGACCTCTCCCTCTTCAAGCTCAAAATCTGCTGGCTAAGCAAAATAACTTCTGAGTGAACCTGGAGGGGGGAGGGTTGGGGAAGAAGAGGAGGAGGAGGAATCAGTTTTGTGGGTTTTTCTGCTAAGGTAACTATGGTACATAATCTAAACATATGCAGCCACTTTTAAAGCCAACAAAGGAGAATATTTGTAGCTCAGGGTTGACATAATGGATTCTATTCTATTCTATTCTATTCTATTCCATCCCATTCCATTCCATATGCATATGGAGGAGAAATTTTCCTGGATCCCCAAAATAAGGCATTCCCTGATAATAAGCCCAATCAGGGTTTTGAGTACATGGCAATAAAGCCAGTTTTTAAAAAAATATTCAGAAACATTTTGAATACAGTGTATTGTCAGGGTATTTCATTTACAAAAGAACAAGGAAATGACCGTAAAAATATTGACACATATACTGGTAACAATAGTAATAATATAATCAAAAAATTTGGCTAAATTTCTTTTTATATTAGCTTATTTATACCTCTGTCAAATATATTGGCATATTTATAGCTATAAACTGTCTTTATATTTAATTCATGCATAATCTTTCCTTACCTAATTTCTACCAATCACTCATAAAATCTCTTCCATATCAAGTAATATTCTGTCTTCTTTATTTTTTATTTTTAAAGTCAGTATTTCCATCTCAGCACAATCCAAGACTTTCCAAATTACATCCTCACCTGCTGGAGTATTCTAATTTTTTCCAGTATTTTGCAAATACAATCCTTGCTGCTGTTAGTATATGCAAAATTAAATATGTGGTCCCTTTATCATAACCCTCCGGCATTATGTCCAACAAAAATACTTCTGGTTTCAGGGCTATACATTACTACTGCAGTATAAAGCAGTACTAACACTTCACATGTTCTTGATATTATTTATTTATTCATTTATTCATTCGTTCGTTCGTTCATTCATTCATTCATTCATTCATTCATTCATTCATTCATTCATTCATTCATTCATTCATTCATTCATTCATTCATTTATTTATTTATTTATTTATTTATTTATTTATTTATTTATTTATTTATTTATTTATTCAGCTACATCAACGACCCCAGATGTTTCTCCACTGACTCACCAGGAAGTTTCTACACAGCAGGCAATTGCTGAGCCATCAAACCACACCCAGCCACCAGTATTTATAGAAGGAAGGCAGCTTAGGTCTCGCAGTGTTCGCCTTAGAACAAGGACAGAAACACCAGCCTGAAGATGATGAGTGGGACCTCATCGAAACGTCGCCAGAAATCTCCAAATCCTACACGGGAAGAAACCCGAACATACCAAGACCGTCATACCTGTACCCGTGAAAATCTACGAAAACAAATATATATATATATATATATATATATATATATATATATATATATATATATATATATATTTAGTCCAATACATATTACACATTGAAGAGAAAGATATGTAATAATATAAGTAAAGAAAACAATAGAAGAAAAGATATAAAAGTATAGGTGAACATATTTGAAAGGAAGAAAAGATAAATGAGATAAGGAGAGACAATTGGATAGGGGACGGAAGGCACACTGGTGCCCTTATGCACGCCCCTTACTGACCTCTAAGGAACCGGGATAGGTCAATCGTGGATTAAGGGAAAAATGTTGGGGGTTAGGGGTTGACACTACTGAGTCAGGTAATGAGTTCCACGCTTCGATAATTCGGTTGCTGAAGTCATATTTTTTACAGTCAAGTTTGGAACGGTTAATATTAAGTTTGAATCTGTTGCGTGCTCTTGTGTTGTTGCGGTTGAAGCTGAAGTAGTCCTCCCTCTGTTGATGCAGGCTAGGATTGCATTGGGCTTTTTGGCAGCTGAAGCGCACTGCCGATGTGCCGGTGCCTGGAGGCTGTTGGGGCCTGGATGGGTGTCGACAAACTCAAACTCAACCCAGACAAGGCGGAGTGGCTGTGGGTCTTGCCTCCCAAGGACAATTCCATCTGTCCGTCCATCACCCTGGGGGGGAGAATCATTGACCCCCTCAGAGAGGGTTTGCAACTTGGGCGTCCTCCTCGATCCACAGCTCACATTAGAAAACCATCTTTCAGCTGTGGCGAGGGGGGCGTTTGCCCAGGTTCGCCTGGTGCACCAGTTGCGGCCCTATCTGGACCGGGACTCATTGCTCACAGTCACTCATGCCCTCATCACCTCGAGGCTCGACTACTGTAACGCTCTCTACATGGGGCTACCTTTGAAAAGTGTTCGGAAACTTCAGATCGTGCAGAATGCAGCTGCGAGAGCAATCATGGCTTTCCCAAATATGCCCATGTTACACCAACACTCCGCAGTCTGCATTGGTTGCCGATCAGTTTCCGGTCACAATTCAAAGTGTTGGTTATGACCTATAAAGCCCTTCATGGCACCGGACCAGTTTACCTCAGGGACCGCCTTCTGCCGCACGAATCCCAGCGGCCAGTTAGGTCCCACAAAGTGGGTCGTCTCCGGGTCCCGTCAACTAAACAATGCCACTTGGCGGGACCCAGGGGAAGAGCCTTCTCTGTGGTGGCCCCGGCCCTCTGGAACCAACTTCCCCCAGAGATTAGAATTGCCCCCACCCTCCCTGCCTTTCGTAAGCTACTTAAAACCCACCTCTGTTGCCAGGCATGGGGGAATTAAGACTTCTTCTCCCCCTAGGCCATTACAACTGTATACATGGTATGTTTGTATGTATGTTTGTTTTTTATATATTAAGGGGTTTTAATTTGCTTTTAGTATTGGATTTTATTGTATATTGTTCATGATTGTTGTTAGCCGCCCCGAGTTTTCGGAGAGGGGCGGCATATAAATCCAATAAAACTTGAAACTTGAAACTTAAGTAGCTGTTTACAAGGACTTCTAGATCTCTCACAGATACTGCTGTTGAGCTAGGTACCACCTATTCTATACCTGTGCATTTAGTCTTTTCATACCTAATTGTACTTTTACATATCTAATTCTTAGCTAAACTCAGTACTCCCACTTTGAAACTAAGGGGCTGATGGAGTGGTGGGTGGTAAAAGATAATTAATCTAGGAAGAGAAGAGGGGGTGTTAATACTTCTAAGGCACCTGGGACGTCACCTGTCAGTTATCACCAATTAGTCGCTGAGAAGCCTGGGTGCACGATCTCCGCCGTACGGCCGAGTTGATTACTCTAATTAATTTTGCATTGATCGACACGGATCTGCTGAAGAAAGGCTGACCAAGGAAAGAACGAGAGTGGGAGTGGAAAGAGGGAGAAAGGGAGGGAGGGCAGAAAGTTCACTTAAAATTGTGGAGCTGAAGATGAGTTCCAGAGCATGATAAAGTTGGACATAGTTGAGTCTCAAAATGTGAGAGTGTGGGAGTGCTCTAATTGTCAATTTGGTGTTGTGGGTAAGATACTGTCCTAGAAACCAGGAGACTGTGAATTCTAATCCTGCCTTAAGCATGCCAGGGTGACTTTGGGTCAATCATCAAGATATGGCTTAGGGCCAGATTACTTACGGGACCGCCTTTTGCCTCATGTATCCCAGCGGCTGGTTAGGTCCCACAGAGTTGCCCTTCTCCAGGTCCCATCAGCTAGGCAATGCCGCCTGGCGGGGCCTAGGGGAACAGCCTTCTCTATGGTGGCCCCGGCCCTCTGTAAACAACTGCCTCCAGGAATTCGTATTGCCTCCACCCTCCTGGCCTTTTGTAAGGCTTTAAAAACTCATCTCAGGCTTTAAAAGCTCATCTCTTCCGGCAGGCTTGAGAAAAAAACATATAACCCCTCCCTGGTACAAAGCTGAAGGGAACAGATCTGGTGGCCTAGAGGTTAATTCCCCAGGATCAAATCCCAGTAAGGGTATGGCTAGCTGATGAGGCCAGAGCAAGGCCAAAATAGCGCTATCCTAGTCTCCCTTAATTTTAAAAATTCAGCAAAAACATGTGATACGTACAGAACATAGTTTGTTGGCTATGAATAAATTAACTGCCTTAAAATGGCCCTGGGATGGGCCTAGAGGCAAAAAGGAGCTGTGACGTTCCTTCAATATACCAGGGTGACCCAACAGAAAAATACATATATATACAAGGTTTGGTTGCAGGTTCAAGTCCCAGTGGGTATGGCTAGCTGATGAGACCAAAACAAGGCCGAAATAGATATATCCTAGTCTCCCTTAATTTTCAAATTCAGCAAAAAACATGTGACACATACAGATAGAATTGTATCAATAAAATTAACTGCCTTGGAAATGGCCCTGGGTTGGGCTGAGAGGCAAATAAGGAGCTGTGATGTTCCTTCAATACACCAGGGTGATTCGACACAAAAATATGCAACCCTTCCCTGGTGCAGAGCTGAAGGGATTGGATACTGTAGCCTAGAGAATAATTCTCTGCCTTACAAGGCAAAGGTTGCAGGTTCAAGTCCCAGTGGGTATGGCTAGCTGATGAGGCCAGAATAAGGCCGAAATAGATCTATCCTAGTCTTACTTACTTACTTACTTACTTACTTACTTACTTACTTACTTAACAACTGTCTCACTTAGTAACAGAAATTTTGGGCTCAATTGTGGTTGTAAGTCAAGGACTATCCATAGTAGGCTTAGAAAAGGAACGAATATTTCACCACGAGGACTGGAACATGCAATATCTTATCCTAGATCCATGTTTTTCTGAAAATGTCAAAGGATAAAACCGGAACATTCTTTAGATACTATGACACATAGCACTACATTCATAATATGTAAATAGATATACTGACCTTAAAATGGTATATAGAAAATATGCCCCCATTTTGGTGGAGGGGTATGAATGTATTTTGGTGGTGGGCACTTAACTGTTATGTGTTGTGTTTATTGTTATTATGAAAATCAATATTTTTTTTATAAATTTAAAATAATAAAGAAAAAGGAAAAAAATAATAAAAAGAAATAATAATAATAATAAAAAAAGACACATAGAGCTATGGAGTCCGGTAATGAGTTCCACGCTTCGACAACTCGGTTACTGAAGTCATATTTTTTACAGTCAAGTTTGGAGCGGTTAATATTAAGTTTAAATCTGTTGTGTGCTCTTGTGTTGTTGTGGTTGAAGCTGAAGTAGTTGCCGACAGGCAGGACGTTGCAGCATATGATCTTGTGGGCAATACTTAGATCTTGTTTAAGGCGTCTTAGTTCTAAACTTTCTAGGCCCAGGATTGAAAGTCTAGTTTCATAGGATATTCTATTTTGAGTGGAGGAGTGAAGGGCTCTTCCGGTGAAGTATCTTTGAACGTTTTCAAGGGTGTTAATGTCTGAGATGCGATATGGGTTCCAAACAGATGAGCTATATTCAAGGATGGGTCTGGCAAAAGTTTTGTAAGCTCTGGTAAGTAGTGTGAGATTTCCAGAGCAGAAGCTACGTAGGATTAGGTTTACAACTCTTGAAGCCTTCTTGGCTATGTTGTTGCATTGGGCTTTGGCACTTAAATCTTTTGTTATTAGTATACCAAGGTCTTTAACCGAGTGGGGATTATCTGTGATAATTTGATTATTCAGTTCGTATTTGGAGTTCAGATTCTTCTTCCCAATGTGTAGGACAGAGCATTTGCTAGTTGAGATTTGGAGTTGCCATGTGTTAGACCACTCAGAAACAGCGTCAACCTTTGTAATGTCTCCAGTGCTTGAGTCCCCTCGATTTACTTCGCTTCCAATTTGTTTTGAACAACTCCTCAAATTTCCCTTGAAAATTCAATTTTGGTGAAAATTTTACTGCCAACTCTGGCTAACAGACATGATTTTTTCAAAATGGCCCTTTGTACCTGAGGGAATGTGGTGAGGGTGGGGACATTTCTCGAAATTTTCCATTCCTCCATCTGCAATTTGTCTCGCCTCTTTAAAATAACCGGTATAAATTTTCTTCTGCCTCACTCTAATCTATTATTAATCAAATATTTAAATAACAACTGAGCCAGATTACTTGAGCTGTGTTTCTCTCACCAACCCTGTATTCTGTTGCTTCCGTCTCCCCTGTGACCAATTTTTTTTAACGTCTTTTTCCCCCCTGGTCCCTTGGCAAATTTCTAGGGTTCTCTTCGTTGTGTGTGTATGTGTGTGTTTTTAAATGAGTTCCCGAGAGAGAACAGATTCTAGGAAGGGGGGGCATAAAAATATAAGCTACACATGAACACACACAATCCGCAGCCTAGCCAGAAATCAATAATTTCTTCCCAGCTGCATTAATGAATAGCAATATTCTACATTTATTAATTATGAAAAGGGAATTTTCCAGCCTGATGTGAGGTTACTTGCACAGGTGGGCCTCTTTCGTGCCCTCATTCTGTTAAAAAAAGACTTATTTTTTCTTTTTTTCACCCCCCCTGCCTCCTCCCTCCATCACAGCTTTCTGTACTAACCGTGCCTGAATATTTACCAATTTTGTCATCAAAGATTAAATGGGCATAGCTATCAAACAGACCTGTATTTAAATATTGCATTTAGCTATCATTACAAAAAGGCAGGGGATTTTTTTTTCCTTATTAACCATTCTTTCTCCCTAGGTTTGAAAAAAAAACCTGGTTTTAAAAGCATTTAGATTCTTCACAACCCCTCAAAATTCCACTCTATATTTACAATAATTGCTGGATCGATTTCACACTTACTGGCGACTTACAGCCTGGAGCAGCTTTCATACTTGTCATCCTAAATATAAACCAGGTGGCTGTCAAACACCCTCCTCCTGCTCTTAACCTCCCTCTTCTATCTCCTGCTCCCGCTGTGCCAATGAGGACGGGCAACTTTTGTTATGGACACACATCAGAGCTTTCACTCTTATTCTGCCTCTATCGATCCGTCTGGACTCAACACCGTCCAAGCAGTTTCTGCCTGCGTAGTTTTCAGTCTTGCTTCGGTATCATCCGAGGAATGGGAACACTTTTATTTTTCACTTCACGAGGACAGCTTTTGGAGATCCCTCAGAGTGTGGGTGCATGGGAATTATAGTTTATTTATTTATTCATTTGTCCAATACACAAATACATAGGAAGAAAAATAGATATGTGATAATATAAAAGAGGGTGAACGTGAACTTAGAGGAGAGGA
This sequence comes from Erythrolamprus reginae, assembly GCF_031021105.1. Lineage (NCBI taxonomy): Eukaryota > Metazoa > Chordata > Lepidosauria > Squamata > Dipsadidae > Erythrolamprus > Erythrolamprus reginae. Next base: position 22,390,479 of record NC_091950.1, read on the forward strand.
TATATGAAAGGAAGAGAATATATAAGATAGGTGAGAGAAAGGGGAGACAATTGGACTGGGGACGAAAGGCACACCAGTGCACTTATGTACGCCCCTTACTGGCCTCTTAGGAACCTGGAGAGGTCAATCGTGGAGAGTCTAAGGGAGAAGTGTTGGGGGTTAGGGGTTGACACAATTGAGTCCGGTAAAGAGTTCCACGCTTCGATAACTCGGTTGTTGAAATCATATTTTTTACAGTCAAATTTGGCGCGGTTCGTATTAAGTTTGAATCTGTTGCGTGCTCTTGTGTTATTGCGGTTGAAGCTGAAGTAGTCATTGACTGGTAGGACATTGCAGCATATGATCTTGTGGGCAATACTCAAATCGTGTTTTAGGTGCCGTAGTTCTAGGCTTTCTAGGCCCAGGATTGTTAGTCTATTTTCGTAGGATATTCTGTTTCGAGTGGAGGAGTGAAGGGCTCTTCTGGTGAAATATCTTTGGACATTTTCAAGGGTGTTGATGTCTGAGATGTGGTATGGGTTCCAGACAGCTGAGCAGTAGTCTAGGATGGGTCTGGCAAAAGTTTATTTTATATTTGTTTGTTAGAGGGAGGTTGTGATCCCGCTGTATAGAGCGCTGGTGAGACCACATTTGGAATACCGTGTTCAGTTCTGGAGACCTCACCTACAAAAAGATATTGATAACCTCCCTCCAGAGATTCGTAATGCCCCCACCCTCCTTGCCTTCTGCAAGACACTTAAGATCCATCTATGTCGCCAGGCATGGGGCAGCTAGATCATGCCCCCTTCTTCTCTGACCATTAAATGTTATGTGTGGATGTGATTGAGTAGACTGTTTTTTATATAATGGGATTTTAGTTTACTGTTTTTAACTATTAGATTTATATACATATTGTTTGTATTGCATGTTGTGAGCCACTCCAGGTCCTCGGAGAGGGGCAACATACAAGTCTAATTAATAATAATAATAATAATAATAATAATAATAATAATAATAATAATAATAAAAAATTGAACAGGTCCAAAGATGGGCTACAAAAATAGTGGAAGCTCTTAAGCATAAAACATATCAGGAAAGACTTATGTCTTTTGATCATGTTCAATCGAACGATGATGATCGTTCAAGCCACTCCCACCTGGTCACATGGCCGGCAAGCCACTCCTAACCACTCACATGACCATCAAACCACACTCACAAAATAAGCCACACCCACAGTGTGGCAGTAAAAAATTTGGCTGCCCATTACTGCCTGTGCCTAATATAAGCCCTACCTCCATAAGAAGCCCTACCTCCTAATGCTCCTCATATGTTTTAGCCTTCAGTCCCCTAATCGTCTTTGTTGCTCTTCTCTGAACTCTTTCAAGAATCTCAACATTTTTTAAAAAACCGCGTGGTGACCAAAACTGGATGTAATATTCCAAGTGTGCTCTTACCAAGGCATTATAAAGTGATATTAACATTTCACATGATCTTGACAGTTTTATATGGCATAAGTAGGATGAGTGGAGTTTTATTGATCTGCACTGTTACCATTAATCAACTCCATTCATATTTTCAGTAAATTACAGCAATGTAGCAACCGATGTTAGTGTCAGGCTTCCAAATAGCCTAAATCAGAGTCTGAGGCAAAGGTTCCAATTTATTAGCAGAGCCACCCAGTTGAAAGTTCAAGCCTTTATCCCCACACCCCCAAGTCCATCACGTTGACCAATCTTCATCTGCCAACTTGGCAACAACTCCCATCTCCTTTCATGCAGGTGCAGGAGTGCAAAGACAAAAGATGACCTTGACCATCTAGAAGGAATTTGTTATGGCTACATGCAGACATCCCTCAGGCCACTGACCCTCCCAAATTCCCGCAGCTAAGAATACAGTGGTTCTTAAGTAGAAAAGTTTGTAAGAAGAAGCAATTTTCCCCATAGGAATCAATGTAAAAGCAAATAATACATGCCATTGGGGAAACCACAGGGAGGGTGGAGGCCCCGTTTCCTCCCAGGAGATTCCTAGAGAGGCCCCACAGAGGCTTCTCCCTGCCTTTTCTGGCCCTGTTTCCTCCCAGGAGATTCCTAGAGAGGCCCCACGAAGGCTACTCCCTGCCTTTTCCGGCCCCGTTTCCTCCCAGGAGATTCCTAGAGAGGCCCCACAGAGGCTTCTCCCCACCTTTTCTGGTTATAATTTCAGAAGCTCGGGTTTGTAAGGGGAAAATGGTTCTTAAGAAGTGGCAAAAAAATCTTGAACACCCGGTTCTTATCTAGAAAAGTTCATAAGTAGAGGTGTTCTTAGGTAGAGGTACCACTGTACATATTAAAATAGTATCAAATGTGGCAGGCCAAAGACCCCAACTAAAATGGCCTTCAGCCTGACAGTTATCCTTAAAAACACACCTCTAAATTTTGAAGGAGATCATTTGGTTCACAAGAACATGCACTTTAGTAAAATTCCTCACACAGAAATATACTTGAGGAAAATGTCTATGGAGGTTCTCCATCATCCAGGTCATGGTGGTGTGTTTTTCAAGAGGCAACTAGACTCTTTGAAGAGTCTTTGAAGAGTCCAAGAAACTTCCACTCCCCACCATCCAGTCAGAGCTGAAGAAGCTTCTTGGATGACAAGCGAAACATCTTCAAAGTGAAACAGGAAAGTCCAGTCGCCTCTGGAAAAGGCACTTTTGGGACATACTTGAGGCAACACACTACATACATGGTAATACAGAATGGGAGATGATGTGGGCTAGATATATATATTTTGTGTGCGTGGGGAAAATGGTAATTTTCTGTAGATGCAGGAAATTATACCTTGTGGTCAAGTTTTCTAGACTCCAGGGAATTAATGCTGAGGTACTAATTGGATTTCCTTCTGCAAATAAGGAACCCTCATGCAGACACAAAGTGAAAACAACTGCAAAAAAATTGCTAAGCACCTTAGTTTTAATCCCTTACAGCCCAGAGAAGCTGACTTCAAAGTACGTACAATAGACCTGAGATACCTTTGCTCCAGGAAATTCACACATGAAGCTGTTATGAAAAGGCTATCCTGTATTCATATATGCATCCATATATATCTATCAGATATGTATAAAACAACTTTATATGTATGTGCATTGGAAAGATTTTAATTACAAATGAAAGATATCTTTGGAATTGGTAGATTGTTGGTGTATGACTGTGCTATTGCATATTGGGAATAACATGATTTCTAAGTGTTAAGAAGGGTTTCTGTTTTAAATGATTCTTGGGTATTTTTAATAGTTAAGATAAACTTTGGCCTATAATCCTAGATTTTTTAAAGAATATCATAGGGAGCCATAATAATCCTCAGCTTTTCTGTTCTTAATTCAGAGTTGCATGCTAACTTTGGTGGAGGAAATAGTGATTCTTCTTCTGTTCCGTTCCATTATTTCTTTTTCTTTCTTTCTTTCTTTCTTTCTTTCTTTTTCTTTCTTTCTGTCTTTCTTTCTTTCTTTCTTTTTCTTTCTTTTTCTTTCTTTTTCTTTCTTTTTCTTTCTTTTTCTTTCTTTTTCTTTCTTTCTGTCTGTCTGTCTGTCTTTCTTTCTTCCTGTCTTTCTTTCTTTCTTTCTCTTTCTTTCTTTCTTTTTTCTTTCTTTCTTTCTCTCTTTCTTTCTTTCTTCCTCTCTCTCTCTTTCTTTATCTCTCTCTTTCTCTCGCTCTTTCTTCCACTTTCACTCTTTCTCTTTCACTTCCAGGCATAGGATATTATCGGGAATCCACAGAGTCCTCCTCCCTTGGTGTTGGGATTGTTGTGCCCCAATAAAAGGACACGGGTGAGGTCACTACTACTGGTTTGCCCAAACTGGTCTGAACTGGTTGAATAAGCCCCCAGAGATTTGTCTTTGTCTTTGTATTTATTGTTTTATATTATATGCTGTAAAGCCTCCCCGAGTCTTTGGAGAGGGGAGGCAAAAAATCTAATAAACAAACAAACAAGCAAGCAAGCAAGCAAGCAAGCAAGCAAGCAAGCAAGCAAGCAAGCAAGCAAGCAAGCAAGCAAGCAAGCAAGCAAGCAAGCAAGCAAGCAAGCAAGCAAGCAAGCAAGCAAGCAAGCAAACAAACAAACAAACAAACAAACAAACAAACAAACACGTACCCAATTTTAGAGACAGCAATTTGGCATTTCATCCAAAAAAGGCAACTTTTTTTTTTGCTAATTTTTACGGCAGGGAACATATTTAAAGAGGCAACTGAACTTTCTTATTTTTTTCTGAAGGCATTTCGCTTTGTCATCCAAGAAGCTTCTTCAACTCTGACTGGGTGGCGAGGAATGGAAGCTTCTTGGATGAGAAGTGAAACGTCTTCAAAGAAAAACAAGGAAGCCCACTTGCCTCTTGAAAAAAGCACTTTTGGGACAACCATGAGCTGGATGACTGTGAATCCCCGTAGGCAGGGGACATTCTTTCTTCAGACTCAGTGGCTCCTCTGAGGATCTAAAAAAGCAAGGGAATCACATTACATTTTTGTGGCTGCAGAAGACAAAGGTCTTACAGAGCCAGAGATGGATACGGTTAAGAAAAGAAATATGATTGAGGATTTGAGATCCCCTTATGAAATAAAAGAACCAGAATCAATTCTGAAGGATAAACTTCATCTAACATAGAATATAGAGTAATAGGAACCCTATGGAAGCCTTTCAGTTCAACCCCACTGCTCAAGCAGGAGACCTTATACCCGTGATGGTCAACCTATGGCATGCGGCCAAAGACGGGAAGGTCTTAAGCATAAAACCTATAAGGAAAGACTTAATGAACTCAATATGTATAGTCAGGAAATGGGGGGACATGATAGAAACATTTAAATATGTTAAAGGGTTAAATAAGGTCCAGGAGGGAAGTGTTTTTAATAGGAAAGTGAACACAAGAACAAGGGGGCACAATCTGAGGTTAGTTGGGGGAAAGATCAGAAGCAACGTGAGAAAATATTATTTCACTGAAAGAGTAGTAGATCCTTGGAACAAACTTCCAGCAGACGTGGTTAGTAAATCCACAGTAACTGAATTTTAAACATGCCTGGGATAAACACATATCCATCCTAAGATAAAATAATATAAGGGCAGACTAGATGGACCCTGAGGTCTTTTTTTGCTGTCAATCTTCTATGTTTCTATGCGGAACCATATTTTATTTGTTTGTTTGTTTGTTTGTTTATTTAGTCCAATACACAATGAGAGTTTTAGTGGGTATATATATATATACACATAGTAAAATACATGATGAAGGTTATAGAGGAGATACTCATAGTAAAATATATCTATGAAAGAATAGAAAAGAAGATATAGTAATAGAACATATCAATGAAAGAATAGAAGAAGAGATATAGGAATAGAAAAAAGGTATAAGAGATATAGGATAGCAATAGGACAGGGGACGGAAGGCACTCTAGTGCACTTGTACTCACCCCTTACTGACCTCTTAGGAATCTGGATAGGTCAGCCATAGATAATCTAAGGGTAAAGTGTTGGGGGTTTGGGGATGACACTATGGAGTCTGGTAATGAGTTCCACGCTTCGACAACTTGGTTACTGAAGTCATATTTTTTACAGTCAAGTTTGGAGCGGTTAATATTAAGTTTAAATCTGTTGTGTGCTCTATAGGCACATGAGCCATTGTCCTAGCTCAGCTCCAGCCCATATGTGCGTGGTAGCTAGCTGATTTTTGGTTCTCACAAAGGCTGTGGGAGGGCATTTTTCCGCTTCCAGAGAGCCTCTGGGAGTGGTGCGGAGGCCGTTTTCACCCTCTCCAGGCTCCAGGGAAGCCTCTGGAGCCAGGGGAGGGTGAAAAACGGGCTTAATGGGCTCACTGTAAGTTGGGAAACATGCCATTTCCAACCACCGGGGTACAGGAGAGGCCATTTTTGCCCTTCCCAGGCTTCAAGAAACCTCTGGAGCCAGAGGAGGGCCGAAAACGGCCCTATCGGGCCCATATGAAGTTGAGAAATAGGTGAACTGCAGGTATTTGTGTGCATGAACAGGAGGCAGCACCAGGGGTGTTGTGCACACATGCGCAGGGGGCAGGGCATTTGGAGTACATTAAATTATGGGTGTGGTCTATCGCATGCACACACATGCTTTTGGCACCCAAAGAAAAAACGGTTTGCCGTCGCTGCACTATATCATTCCAGACCAGGGGTAGGCAAAGTTGGCTCTCCTATGACATGTGGACTTCAACCCCCAGAATTCGTGAGCTAGCATAATTGGCTCAGGAATTCTGGGAGTTGAAGTCCACAAGTCATAGAAGAGCCAACTTTGCCTATCCCTGTCCCAGACAAATCGTTCACTTTTTGAAAAGCTCCAGCGATGGAGCACTCACAACTTCAGGTGGCAAGTCATTCCACTGGTTAATTGTTATCACGCGTCAGGAAATTTCTCCTTAAGTTCATTGCAAGTTATCATGAAACTGGCATCTCAAGCAGTGACAGCCCTATTCAGTGAAAAAAACCCCTTCACAAACAACTTTTAGACCAGTGTTTCCCAACCTTAGCAACTTGGAGATATCTAATAGGCAGGACCCAGGGGAAGACCCTTCTCTGTGGTGGCTCTGACCCTCTGGAACCAGCTCCCCCCTGAGATTAGGATTGCCCCCACCCTCCTTGCCTTTCGTAAACTCCTTAAAACCCACCTCTGCCATCAGGCATGGGGGAACTGAAACATCTCCCCCTTGCCCATGTTGTTCTGGCGTTTGATTGATTGTGTGCTTGTTTTTTAATATATATTGGGGTTATTTTTATGAATTTTTTAGCCTAAAATTGTAATTGTATTGGTGGGTATTGGATTTGTCACTATGTACTGTTTTGCCATTGTTGTGAGCTGCCCCGAGTCTGCGGAGAGGGGCGGCATATAAATCCAATAAATCTAATCTGATCTGATCTGATCTGATCTGATCTGATCTGATCTGATCTGATCTGATCTGATCTAATCTAATCTAATCTAATCTAATCTGGACTTCAACTCCCAGAATTCCCCAGCCAGCATTCGCTGGATGGGGTATTCTGGGAGTTGAAGTCCAAGTATCTTCAAGTTGCCAAGGTTGGGAAACACTGTTTTAGACCAACCCCAAAGCATAAATCTAACAACCAGGAAAAGCTGAACATTGAACATGACACCCCATGTTTACATGCGATGTACCCCCAAAGGCCTTTGTAAGATGCCAGCAGCAAGAGGTGGGGGTATATTGACTGGTGTTAGTTGCACCTCTGGGCTATTCCTTTCATGCTCGGCTTGTGAGTTTCCCAGAACCACTTGGGCAGCCACGGCGGGGGTGCTCCGTGCCGGATTATATGGTTTTTGGTTTGATCCAGCAGGGCTATTTGGAAAGTCATCTTGGTCCCGCTGTGCTGCTTTTGATTGGCCTTGGGGGGCGTCTTTGAGGCTGCGACTGGAGGCTTGTTCTGAATCCTCAAAAAGCACCGTAGCCCGAAGAGGCGCTCAATATGCCTATTGATCAACCATTTCACCTCGATCGGTTTTGCCAGTGTGAGCTCCTGCCGCAGTGCTGCATCGTGGGGGCAGCTGGGAATGAGAAGACGCACTGGGTTGTTGTGTGCGGTGGGGGAGGAAAACATGTTGCAGTTGGATGGATGGGATGTTAGTATTGGTGGGGTGGGTGGTGATGATGGACAAGGGCAGATCCAAAGATCAGAGGACATTCTTCCATACTTAAGGTAGGGTGGAAGGTCTTAAGCATAAAACTTATCAGGAAAGACTTCATGAACTCAATCTGTACAGAAACATAGAAACATAGAAGATTGATGGTAGAAAAAGACCTCATGGTCCATCTAGTCTGCCCTTATACTATTTCCTGTATTTTATCTTACAATGGATATATGTCTACCTCAGGCATGTTTAAATTCAGTTACTGTGGATTTACCAACCACGTCTACTGGAAGTTTGTTCCAAGGATCTACTACTCTTTCAGTGAAATAATATTTTCTCATGTTGCTTTTGATCTTTCCCCCAACTAACTTCAGATTGTGTCCCCTTGTTCTTGTGTTCAGTTTCCTATTAAAAACACTTCCCTCCTGAACCTTATTTAACCCTTTAACATATTTAAATGTTTCGATCATGTCCCACCTTTTCCTTCTGTCCTCCAGACTATACAGATTGAATTTATTTATTTATTTATTTATTTATTCATTCATTCATTTATTTATTTATTTGAATGCCGCCCCTCTCCGTAGACTCGGGGCGGCTAACAACAATAATAAAACAGCATATGACAAATCTAATATTAAAATCACTAAGAAATCCTTATTAAAAAACAAACATGCACACAAATATACCGTGCATAACTTGTATAGGCCTGGGGGGAAAAAGAATATCTCAATTCCTCCATGCCTGATGACAGAGGTGGGTTTTAAGGAAGGCAAGGAGGGTGGGGGCAATTCTGATCTCCAGGGGGAGCTGGTTCCAGAGGGTCGGGGCCGCCATAGAGAAGGCTCTTCCCCTGGGTCCCGCCAAACGACATTGTTTAGTCGACGGGACCCAGAGAATGCCAACTCTGTGGGACCTAACTGGTCGCTGGGATTCGTGCGGCAGAAGGCGGCCCCGGAGATATTGGCTAGATATCATGAAGTCTTTCCTGATAAGAAGGGAAACGGGGGACATGATCGAAATATTTAAATATGTGAAAGGGTTAAATAAGGTTCAGGAGGGAAGTGTTTTTCATAGGAAAGTGAACACAAGAACAAGGAGGCACAATCTGAGGTTAGTTGGGAGAAAGATCAGAAGCAATGTGAGAAAATATAATTTGACTGAAAGAGTAGTAGATGCTTGGAACAAACTTCAAGGAGACATGGTTGGTAAATGCACAGTAACTGAATTTAAACATGCCTGGGATAAACATATATCCACCCTAAGATAAAATACAGGAAATAGCATAAGAGCAGACTAGATGGGCCATGAAGTCTTTTTCTGCCGTCAATCTTCTATGTTTCTATGTTTCTATACTTCAGGTGGAAAGAAATAGAACAGAACAAAACAGAACAGAATTCTTTATTGGCCAAGCGTGATTGGACATACAAGGAATTTGTCTTGTTGCATATGCTCTCAGTGTACATAAAAGAAAAGATACACTTGATTATCATAGTGGTCAAATAAGCAATGAGAAAATATTAATAAAAATGTTAAGGATACAAGCAACATGTTACAGTCCTACAGTCCTAAGTGGGAGGAAATGGGTGATAGGAATGATGAGAAAAAGCTAGTAGTAATAGTAGTGCAGACTTAGTAAATAGTTTGATAGAGTTGAAGGAATTATTTTTTAGCAGAGTGATGGTGTTTGGGAAAAAACTGTTCTTGTGTCAGTTGTCTTGGTGTGCAGTGCTCTACAGTGACATTTCCACTACCGGTTCTCCAAGCTATTCAAAATTTCTGCTACCAGTTCTCTAGAGACTACTCAAAATTTCCACTACCGGTTCTCCAAGCTACTCAAAATTTCTGCTACCAGTTCTCTGGACTACTCAAAATTTCCGCTACCAGTTCTCCAAGCTACTCAAAATTTCTACTACTAGTTCTCTGGACTACTCAAAATTTCCACTACCAGTTCTCCAAGCTACTCAAAATTTCTGCTACCAATTCTCTGAACTACTCAAAATTTCCACTACCAGTTCTCCAAGCTACTCAAAATTTCTACTGCTAGTTCTCTGGACTACTCAAAATTTCTGCTACCAGTTCTCTGGACTACTCAAAATTTCCACTACCAGTTCTCCAAGCTACTCAAAATTTCTACTACCAGTTCCCTGGACTACTCAAAATTTACACTACCAGTTCTCCAAGCTGTTCAAAATTTCTGCTACCAGTTCTCTGGACTACTCAAAATTTCCACTACCAGTTCTCCAAGCTACTCAAAATTTCTGCTACCAGTTCCCTGGACTACTCAAAATTTCCACTACCAGTTCTCCAAGCTACTCAAAATTTCTGCTACCAGTTCCCTGGACTACTCAAAATTTCCAATACCAGTTCTCCAAGCTACTCAAAATTTCCAGTACCAGTTCTCCAAGCTACTCAAAATTTCTACTACCAGTTCCCTGGACTACTCAAAATTTACACTGCCAGTTCTCCAAGCTATTCAAAATTTCTGCTACCAGTTCCCTGGACTACTTAAAATTTACACTAGCGGCTCTCCAGAACTGAATGGGCAACGTGACAAGTTTGTGGGAGGGGGGAGGCCAAGGCATGTGAACTTTCAACTGGACGGGTAGCTCAGATTTGGGTCCCCCGGTGTAGGTGGCAGGATAGCTCCGAAAATTGCCTTGATTTTGTTGTGGTGAGCTCTGGCCCAGCTCCTGCCCCAAGGACTGTGGATGTGGGGGAGACATCCACATGCTGCAGGCCTGTTTTGCCCCTGGTGGAACCTGCTGATGAAGGCTCCTCTGACCAAGAAGACATGAGTGACAGGGAGGAGGAGAGTGTGGCAGACAGCTCAGAAGGAGATCAATTATCTAGCTCCTCCTTGGATTCAGAACAAGAGTTAATGATACAGCCACACATGAGGAGAGCGATGCATAGGCAACAACAACTGAGAGATTATTATCAAAGAAAATGAGGCCACCTATGGTTGGGTGGGGCTGTGGTAATTAGTGAGGCTGCTATAAAGAGCAGCCTGTGGGTTTGGCCATTGTGGAGGATTATCTGATTGTTGTGTTTCGTGACTGCTTTACGGACTTTGACCTTTTGTGTGCTGATTTTTCCCCGCTTTGAAACTAAACCAGAGCAAAGTGTGTTTCACTTTGTGAAAGAAGAAGGACTGTGAATTGCCTCACGGCTGCAAGCTAAGTATCACAGAACTGATAAGGGACTTGTACAAATTACCAGTTTGTTTGGAGACGAGGGCTTGGTTTAAGTGAATTTTCATTATAAAGAACATTGTTTTGAATTTTCAAACGTGTGGGTGTGTCTGAAATTTGTACCTGTGAATTTTTGGGAGGATTATACCAGAGAGCCTGACAGAACAGATTTGGAGTCCCATTTTTTTACCTGGACAGCATAACCTGGATGACTGAGAATCTCCACAGACATAGTGCTTGAGTTATGTTCATACACAAGTCACGTCAGGATAGTTTTTGACCGAAAATGCTTCCTGCCTATCAATGCTTTAACCAGAGTCCTTTAAAAAAGATATACAGTGTTCCCTCGATTTCCGCTGAGGATGCGTTCCGAGATCGCCCGCGAAAGTCAAATTTCTGCAAAGTAGAGATGAGGAAGTAAATACACCATTTTTGGCTATGAACAGTATCACAAGCCTTCCCTTAACACTTTAAACACTTAAGCATAAAACGTATCAGGAAAGACTTAATGAACTCAATCTGTATAGTCTGGAGGACCGAAGGAAAAGGGGGGACATGATCGAAACATTTAAATATATTAAAGGGTTAAATAAGGTCCAGGAGGGAAGTGTTTTTAATAGGAAAGTTAACACAAGAACAAGGGGACACAATCTGAAGTTAGTTGGGGGAAAGATCAAAAGCAACATGAGAAAATATTATTTTACTGAAAGAGTAGTAGATCCTTGGAACAAACTTCCAGCAGACGTGGTAGATAAATCCACAGTAACTGAATTTAAACATGCCTGGGATAAACATATATCCATCCTAAGATAAAATACAGGAAATAGTATAAGGGCAGACTAGATGGACCATGCCATCAGTCTTCTATGTTTCTATGTTTCTAAACCCCTAAATTACCATTTCCCATTCCCTTAACAGTGATTTACTCACCCTTATTACTGGTACTCACCATTGAATAAGACACTTAGTGATCCTGATATCTATAAACATAATTATTTATTAACAATACATTTTTTTTGTTATTTATTTGCAAAAATTATTAGTTTGGCTATGATGTATGATGTCATCGGGCAGGAAAAAACATGGTATAGGAAAAAAGCCGCGAAGCATTTTTTAATTAATTTTTTTGAAAAAACGTGGTATAGGCTATTCGCGAAGTTCGAACCCACGAAAATTGAGGGAACACTGTAAACCCTGTTCCCAGTTATAGCTTACGTCTTCCCTGGATAATTTTAAAGTCATATTTTTTTACAGCTTAGAAAAAAAAAACCTAATTGAAATAAGAGAATGGGGTGGGCAGAGCAAGTGTGTATTGCTGTTGTTGTTGCTTTCCATTGAGAATCCCTTCCCCCTTTTCATAAGGAAGAGTGATAGCCACCCAGTGAGAGTGGGGGTCAACCATTTAATGATGGCAATTAACACATCTCACATTTAAATTGATGTTATCTCTTTAATAGAAGGGAAAGGAGGAGACTGGTGCCCAGAACCCCTGGGGAGTAAATTCATACTACAGTATTGATTTGATTGCTATCCCCTTCCCCCCACAAGCCTTTGCCTCAATTCCAGGGCCTCTTGAGTAATAAAGATTAAACTGCAAAGCATTCAGATATGACTTTGAAACCTATGAAAAGATACAGGGGTTAAACGAAATCAACCATTGTTGGGCCAAGCACCAGGATCTTTGGCCCAGGTTTCTTCTCCTTTTACACTCTACCCTGATTGTGTCTCCTTTCCTTCTTAATTCTCTTTGCTGGTATGTACAGTGTTCCCTCGATTTTCGCGGGGGATGCGGAAGTAAATACACTATTTTTGGCTATGAACAGTGTCACAAGCCTTCCCTTAACACTTTAAACCCCTAAATTACAATTTCCCATTCCCTTAGCAACCATTTAGATTATTACTCACCATGTTTATTTATTAAAGTCTATTTTAAAAAATATATTTATTAAAGGCGGACAAAAGTTTGGCGATGACATATGACGTCATCGGGCAGGAAAAACCGTGGTATAGGGGAAAAAACCGCAAAGTATTTTTTAATTAATATTTTAATTAATATTTTTGAAAAACTGTGGTACAGTATAGGCTTTTCGCGAAGTTCGAAGCCGCAAAAATCAAGGGAACACTGTATGTGTGTATGATTGTATAGTGTAGTGGAGGGTTTTTTTTAAATTGTTTAGTAAACTGGGGGTTTTACTCTGGGGGTTTTTTTTGGTTATATTTGACTTCTAATATAATTCTAATCAGAACACCAAATACAAGCTGAACAAACAAGACATTACAGACAACCCTCACTCCGTAAAAGACAACTAGACTTACAATCCTAGGTTTAGAAAGCTTAGAACTATGTCGCTTTAAACATGACCTAAGCATAGCCCATAAAATCACCTGCTACAACGTCCTTCCTGTCAACGACTACTTCAGCTTCAACCACAACAACACATGAGCACATAACAGATGCAAACTTAAAGTAAACCCCTCTAAACTCGACTGCAGGGAATACGACTTTAGTAACTGAGTACTGTAGTTGATGTGTGGAACTCACTACCTGACTCTGCAGTATCATCACTTAACCCCCAAAGCTTTTCCCTTAGACTATCCGCCCCGAGTCCTCGGAGAAGGGTGGCATACAAATCTAATAAATTATTATTATTATTATTATTATTATTATTATTATTATTATTATTATTATTATTATTATGTCAGTACAACACAGCAAACGAGATCACTATGCTGGATTTCGTATTTCATCACCAGTCGGGCACTTCCCAAGCACCTAGGACTGCGTGATGTAGCGGCGAATTATGTTTGCCGATCCCAGTAAAGCGGCCTTTTGCAATTGACAGATGGAGATTTTGTCAATTCCGATGGTTTTCAAATGTCCGCTGAGATCCTTTGGTACTGCGCCCAGCGTGCCAAGTACCACTGGGACCACTTTCACTGGCTTATGCCAGAGTCGTTGCAGCTCGATTTTTAGATCTTCGTATTTCACTCATTTCTCTAGCTGCTTCTCCGCAATTCTGCTGTCTCCTGGGATTGCGATGTCGATGATCCATACTTTCTTTTTCTCCACAATCACAATGTCTGGTGTGTTATGCTTCAGAATTCGTTATTATTGTTGTTGTTGTTGTTGTTGTTGTTGTTGTTGTTATTATTATTATTATTATTATTATTATTATTATTATTATTATTATTAAATATACGTAAAATGCTCAAGACCCACTTTTGTCGCCAGGCGTGGGGATAATTACCATCTTTCCCCCTTTTTATTATATTTTTGGCCTTACTGCATGATAGATTAGGTTGAATGTGTGTGACTGCATAGCTAGGGGGTTTATTATGTTATTAATGTCTTTTAAATGGATCTAATTTTTTATTGTTAGATTTGTAATGTATTGTATTACTGCTATGCTGTGAGCCGCCCCGAGTCTTCGGAGAGGGGTGGCATACAAATCTAATAAACTATAACTATTATTATCCACTCTTGACCTCTCCCGATTCCTAAGAGGTCAGTAAGGGGCGTGCATAAGTGCACCAGCGTACCTTCCGTCCCTGTCCTAATGTTTCTCTCTTACTAGTATCATGTATGTAAACATTGTTATACCTTTGCATACTACCAATATGTACTTGACAAAATAAATAAATAAAATAAATAATCTACTATTCTAATACAGTACTTTATTGTTGTAAGCCGCCCTGAGTCCCATGTGATTGAGTAGCACATGAGTTAAATAAATTAAATTAAATTTTAACCAGGAGTTGCGCTTGATGTACTCCTTACTAAATAATAGTGAGGAAACAGCGTGATCTCTCACTCCCACCCCTCAATATTAAGTCAGATTATGATCGGTGGCTGTTGTTGAGGGAGAGAGAGGGAGGGGGAGGAAGGAAGGTGTTTTGGGAGGCAGAAAATGCCAGGGAGACATTTGGGCTAGTTTTACCTAGGGGAGCCGATTAATCATATGAGCTTTTAATCAATTAATCAGCTGACTGATTAAATTGACGTGCATTTCCATAGGAGAAAAAGTAATTGCTCAGAGACCGGTTGGGAGGGGAAATCATATCTTGCTTGGAGACCGAAGCTTGTGAAGAGGGAATGCGAAATTTCTTCCTATCATTAAGCGGACGTCAGCTACTTCATATGGCCTATAGAGAGAGAACAGTGGTGAAATTTACTCACCTCCCTTACTAGTTGGGAAGCGTTTGCTTTTTTCACCTTCTGCGCATGCATAGAAGGCTTTGCGTATACACAGAGGGTTAAAAGAATAAAATGGGGACGTCCAAGTGGTGGGCGGAGTCTTGCGTCGCTGTCGCTACCGGTTCTCTGAACCACTGGCGGCCACAAGTAGTACTGTATACCCGAACCAGGCCAAAACAGTAGCATTTCACCCCTGATAGAGGATGGGAGAATAGAATGGAATAGAATAGAATATTATTATTACTGTATTATTATTATTATTATTATTATTTATTATTTATTGGATTTGTATGCCGCCCCTCTCCGGAGACTCGGGGTGGCTAACAGCAATAATAAAACAATGTACAATACTAATCCAATAATTACTAAGAATCATTAAAAACCCATTAATATAAAAAACCAAACATACATACAGATATACCATACATAAAATTGTAAAGGCCCAGGGGGAAAGAGCATCTCAATTCCCCCATACCTGGCGGCAGAGGTGAGTTTTAAGTAGCTTACGAAAGACAAGGAGGGTGGGGGAAATTCTAATCTCTGGGGGGAGTTGGTTCCAGAGGGCTGGGGCCGCCACAGAGAAGGCTCTTCCCCTGGGTCCCGCCAAGTGGCATTGTTTAGTTGACGGGACCCGGAGAAGACCCACTCTGTGGGACCTAACCGGTCGCTGGGATTCGTGCAGCAGAAGGCGGTCCCTGAGAATAGAAACATAGAAGCATAGAAGCATAGAAGCATAAAAGCATAGAAGCATAGAAGCATAGAAACATAGAAACATAGAAGATTGATGGCAGAAAAAGACCTCATGGTCCATCTAGTCTGCCCTTATACTATTTCCTGTATTTTATCTTAGAATGGATATATGTTTATCCCAGGCATGTTTAAATTCAGCTACTGTGGATTTACCAACCACGTCTGCTGGAAGTTTGTTCCAAGCATCTACTACTCTTTCAGTAAAATAATATTTTCTCACGTTGCTTCTGATCTTTCCCCCAACTAACCTCAGATTCTGCCCCCTTGTTCTTGTGTTCACTTTCCTATTAAAAACACTTCCCTCCTGAACCTTATTTAACCCTTTAACATATTTAAATGTTTCAATCGTGTCCCCCCTTTTCCTTCTCTCCTCTGGACTATACAGATTGAGTTCATTAAGTCTTTCCTGATACGTTTTATGCTTACGACCTTCCACCATTTCTGTAGCCCGTCTTTGGACCCGTTCAATTTTATCAACATCTTTTTGTAGGTGAGATCTACAAAACTGAGCACAGTATTCCAAATGTGGTCTCACCTGCGCTCTATACGGTGGGAATAGAATAAAATAGAATAGAATAACAGTGTTGGAAGGTCTTAAAGGTCTTCTACTCGAAACCCCTGCTTAGGCAGGAAACCCTTCAGACAAATGGTTATCCAACATCTTCTTTAAAACTTCCAGTGTTGGAGCATTCACAATTTCTGGAGGCAAGCTGTTCCACTGAATGATTTGTTCTAACTGTCAGGAAATTTCTCCTTAATTCTAAGTTGCTTCTCTCCTTGATTAGTTTCCACCCATCGCTTCTTGTCCTGCCCTCAGGTGCTTTGGAGAATAGTCTGACTCCCTCTTCTTAGGTGACCTTTGACTGGCCAAAGGCCACCCAGATGGTTTAGCATCTAAGGTGAGAGTAGAGCTCACGGTTTCCCAATCTCATGCCTTAACCACTACACCAAAGTGACTGTCCTGCCATCAAAGGGCTACTAAAATGTTTGCGAAGCAGATTGGATAGTTCAATGGGAACTTCTGTGCTGTGTTTCATATAATTCACGTTTAGTAGCTTGAATTTTTTTCAGCCATACGTGACACCTTCCTTTCCTCCCTGCCTTCCTTATTTCTTATTTGTACCTATGACAATCTTTAAGTGTTATATTTCATGATTCTTGACAAATATCTTTTCTTTTATGTACACTGAAAGCATATGCACCAATGACAAATTCCTTGTGTGTCCAATCACACTTGGCCAATAAAGAATTCTATTCTATTCTATTCTATTCTATTCTACTCTACCTTACCCTACTCTACTCTACTCTACTCTACTCTGTTCTGCTCTGCTCTAGACTATTCTATTCCTATTCTCTGTTCCTCCTTCCTTCCCTTCCCTTCCCTTCCTTCTTTCCCTTCTTTCCTTCCTTCCTTCCCTTCCCTTCCTTCTTTCCCTTCTTTCCTTCTTTCCTTCCTTCCTTCCTTCCTCCTCCCCCTCCTTCCCTTCCTTCCTTCCTCCTCCCTCCCTCCCTCCCTCCCTCCCTCCCTCCCTCCCTTCCTTCCTTCCTTCCTGGGAAAGACAGAAATAAGTTGATGTTTGAATGCAAACCTATCACTTAAACCCTTGTTTCTGCTTACTGGGGGCTTATTAAACCTCATTCAATGCCCATAGCAGAGCGAGATCAATAGGTGCTCCAAGCAAAAACGACTCGGTTTGGTCACTGTTGCCCATGTTGCAGAATTGATCCGGCGGCGAGGCTGCTGTTGCTGCATTTGGAAAAAAAATCCATCTCTCCTCCCCCCCCCACTTTAACTTCTCCCAGAAGGGTTGCTAGGCAACGAATCTCCCGGGTAGCCATTGGTCAGCCACTGCGGACTGGTCTCCAATGGTCAGTTGGTCAGTTTGGGGCTGCAATCTATCCTCCAAGCTGGCTCCAGGGGTGGGGGAAGAGAGGGAGAAAATGAATCAATAAGTAGCTCACATTTAACCTTTCTTCATCTTCTTCCCCCTTCTGAAAAAAAGGGGAGGTGGTGGGGGAAACTTCTAGAAAACTCTATTGACCCATTCCTTATCGCTGTGTAGCACCGTGGCAGCTTTGTGGGAAACGCTGGCTTTTCTCTGCGATGCCGTTTGCCACCAGGGATCCACTCCTTAGCCAGCAAAACCTCTTTATTTTCAATCGGCATATAAGTCCAATTAATCAATAAAATAATAATAATAAAAATCCCAACAGTGATTCCCCTCCCACCCCGTCAGAAAAGGCAATTGGGCACAATCTGAAGTTAGTTGGGGGAAAGATCAGAAGCAATGTGAGAAAATATTATTTTACTGAAAGAGTAGTAGATGCTTGGAACAAACTTCCAGAAGACGTGGTTGGTAAATCCACAGTAATTTTTAATAGGAAAGTGAACACAAGAACAAGGGGACACAATCTGAGGTTAGTTGGGGGAAAGTTCAAAAGCAACGTGAGAAAATATTATTTTACTGAAAGAGTAGTAGATGCTTGGAACAAACTTCCGGAAGACGTGGTTGGTAAATCCACAGTAACTGAATTTAAACATGCCTGGGATAAACATAGATCCCTCCTAAGATAAAATGCAGGAAATGGTATAGGAGCAGACTAGATGGACCAGGAGGTCTTTTTCTGCCATCAATCTTCTATGCTTCTATGCTTCTAATTAGAATTTTAGAAAATAGTTCGTTTTTTTCTTGACTTGTTTTTAGTGTTAGTGTTATTGTTATCTGTAATTTTATACTGTTGTAAGTCACCCTGAGTCTTTCAGGATGGGGCAGCATAGAAGTCAAAATAAATAAATGAACAAGCAAGCAAGCATGCAAACAAACAAACAAACAAACACGTACGTATGTACGTACCTACATACATACATACCCCAATGGACAAACCGGAAGTTCTGGAAAATGCCCTTCCGGCTTGCCAATTGTGCTGTTTTCGCACTCCAGAGCTACAGGAAGCTTCCCTGAACCCTCCAGAGTGCAAAAACGGCACAACGGCAAACTGGAAATGTGTTTTCCCGAACGTCCAGTTTGTCTGTTGGATGTGGGGGTTTTTTGCCTTCAGGGCTTCAGGGAAGCTTCCCTGAAGCATCTGGCAGGCGAAACAGTTTTTCCCAAGGCTGAAAAAAAGCTGAAACCTAGCACAGTCTAGCGTGCTCTCCAATATGGCTCCTAGGTGGTGAAGAGAGTGGTTCGATGGGATTTGGAGCTCCTAAACCTGCTTTTAAAAGATTTTCATTTTATTTGGTGTGCGTGGGGGGGGGTGTTATTTATTTATTTATTGGATTTATATGCCGCCCCTCTCCGAGGACTCGGAAATGTTAAAACATGCCTTGATTTTATGCTAGTCCAATACATGTACAGTAATCCCTCGCTACTTCACGGTTCATCTTTTGTGGATTCGCTACTTCACGGGTTTTCAAAGGGGGCTTAAATCCATTAAATCCATTAAAAATTCATAAAATTCTTCTACAGTACTACTGTACTCTAAAACTGGTAGGATATCACATGTAGTTCCAGCTGAGAAACTTTATAGAATGACTGTTTAATGCAAAGGGTGAGTTTTAAAAGTCCAAATACTTGTTAAATACATTAAAAAATATCTTTCCTCTACTTCAGAGGTCTTCAAGCTGGCCAAGTTTAAGACTTGTGGACTTCAACTCCTAGAGTTCTCCAGCCAGCTATGCTGGCTGGAGAATTCTGGAAGTTGAAGTCCACAAGTCTTAAACTTGCCAACCTCTGCTCTACTTCATGGAAATTCGTTTTTCATGGGTGGTCTTGGAACGCATCCCCAGCGAAAAACGAGGGATCACTGTATAGCCTAATGTAGTTGAGAAAAGTTGAAGAAAACTTGCTGTTGAGATTTTCCCATTGTATTGTGCCATGAACTTTTGAGGATGTGTGTAATTTAAACACACCTTCTTCCAAATCTTCATCACTTTCATCTTGCGATTTAAGCATTTCAGGGAATGATTGTAAAATGGTTGCACCGTGATAAGGTAGCGCAAGTCTTCAAGCAAACATCTAAAGTTTGTGGGCAGCACAAAGAGAAGGTAGGAAGTGGGAGGTGGTGAGTTCTAGTCCTGCCTTAGGCATGGCCAGTTGGATGGTTTTGGTCCAATCCTTCTCTCTCAGACCTAGGAATAAGAAGGCAAGGACAAACCACTTCCAAAAATATTGCCAAGAAAATGGCAGGGACTACGGTATTTTTTGGAGTATAAGACGCACAGGAGTATAAGAAAATAGGGATTAGAGTTTGCAGAGAGGGGTGGCATATAAATCCAATAAATCTAATCTAATCTATTATGTAATAATACATCATTTAAAAAATCTTTTTTTCCTTTTCTTTTTATTGTCTTTTTGGAAATGACAATTAATTTTATTATATATATATTTGTAATATATCTATAGAAACAATATTTTTTAGGATATTAAATAATACAAACTTAACATAAGACGGTAAGAAAATAGTAGATTTATGGATAAGATAACAATAACCAAGATAAATAAATGAACACCGAATATTCAATGCCAGATGAAGGAAACATTCTACATTAATTTCATGGAATGGATATAGATTTCATTGATAATAGTAGTAGAGAATGATTTAGTTTTTTCTCCTCACAAAGTACAAAACATAATTATAAGTTAATATATTGTTCTTAAATGATTGTTTTGGTTAGGTTTTTTTATATACAGTATGTGTATCTGTGTATTGTATTGTCTTTTTTGTTTGTAATATGTTTTTTAATGAAGAAATTCAATAAAAACTATTTTTTTTTAAAAAAAGAAAGAAAATAGGGAAAAAAATCTACCTACCAGGTATTCATCTGGGTAGCATCCTTAGTCTGGTTAGCTTCAGCACATTATTTTATTCCCTGGTTAGAGCTGAAAAAAAACCCCATTTTCAGGGTAGTTATGAAAACAAGCCTGCAAAGGCTTAGGGTTGGAAAAAACCTTTAGATTAGCAATGAAAAAATCCTGCAAGCTGACATTGCCTACAATGGCTTTGGCAGATTTTTATGAAGGTCGAAGTAGCAGCAGCTTATAATGAATGTTAGTGTAAGTAAATATTTATTTATTTTATTTATTTATTTTTTTGTCAAGTACGTATTTGTAACATACATAGATATAATATTGTTTATATACATAAGATGGGTACTGATAAGAGGGAACAATTGGACAGGGACGGAAGGCAACACTGATGCACTTACAGGGGGTGGACAAAAAATTGGAAACACCTTGCAGCTCTTCCTTGGATTCCAGATTTGTGAAGCTCCCTTCAAACAGTTTTTGT
The DNA here is from genome assembly GCF_031021105.1 of Erythrolamprus reginae. Classification (NCBI taxonomy): domain Eukaryota; kingdom Metazoa; phylum Chordata; class Lepidosauria; order Squamata; family Dipsadidae; genus Erythrolamprus; species Erythrolamprus reginae. The sequence continues at coordinate 22,411,509 of NC_091950.1, forward strand.
GGAAACTGGGTTCTGTACGTGTCTATTGAGCTCTGCAGTGATTTTAGGAGCTGCAATCTTGCAATCCGCTCTAACAATTCGCTTTAGAGTCCGACGGTCTCTCTCAGACCACTTCGACTTTCGACCAGACCTGTGCTTGGCTGAGTACGTTTTCCCTTCTCTTTCAAAAGCAGTCATTATTTTTGAGACATTACCTCTTGAAATGCAAAACATCTGGGCACTTTCTGTTACACTAGCGCCTGCCATTCGAGCGCCAACAATTTGGCCTCTTTGAAAGTCTGAGAGGTCTGCCATTTCTAGAAGGTTATAATCAATTTCCTTAAATTTCTGTTTAAAAAAAGTAGTTTAAAAAAACATATCAAATAACAGAATTTTTTAAAAAACATTAAAATATGTCAAGTTTTGATTGATTTGAACATGTTCAAACATTATGATGCCAAAAAGTCAAGTGTTTCCATTTTTTGTCCACCCCCTGTATACATGCCCCTTACTGACCTCTTAGGAATTAGCTGAGCTCAACGGTGAATAGTCTAAGGTTTGAGGGTTTGTGGAAGAAACCACAGAGTCAGGTATTGGGTCCCAGGCATTAACCAATTGGTTGCTAAAATCGTATTTTCTACAGTCAGGTTTGGCGCGGTTCACTTTGCGTTTGTATCTGTTGTGTGCTCGTGCATTGTTGTGGTTGAAGCTGAAGTCATCGTTGACAGGTAGGACAGGTATTCAGCAAGCTAAATCACAACCCAAAAAGACAACCCAAGCTTCACAAGTGTGGTGAACAGACCATGTTTCTAACTGACCTGGTTTGCCACGTGAATCCCAGTGACCGGTTAGGTCCCACAAAGCTGGCCTTCTCCGGGTCCCGTCAGCTAAACAATGTTGTCTGGAGGGACCCAGGAGAAGAGCCTTCTATGTGGCGGCCCTGGCCCTCTGGAATCAGCTTCCTTCAGAGATTTGCACTGCCCCCACCCTCCTCGTTTTTCGCAAGAGTCTCAAGACTCATTTATGTTGCCAGGCATGGGGCAATTAGATCAAGCCCCCATCTTCTGTTTACGAGATGTAATGTGTGGTTGTGAATGAATTGCCTGACTGATTTTATGATATATGGGATTTTAGTAGTAATTTTAATTAATTAGATTTGTTGTCGTGCTGTTTTTTTTGTATTCTGTGAGCTGCCCCGAGCATATAATAATAATAATAATAATAATAATAATTATTATTATTATTATTATTAGTATTAATAATAAAATAATAATGATAATAATGATAATAATAATAATGATTAATAATGATAATAATAATAATAATAATGATAATAATAATAATAATAGACAGTGTGAACGCAGCCACTATTCACTGAGCTTCTGGATCAAGCTATGGGCCCTGGCCATTTCCCATGGGACTCTAACCCCTGGGCCGCACTACCCCTCTTGCTTCATGCATTCAGGGCCCCCTCTCAGACCTCGCATCCCCTTCTTTGCCTCTCCCCGCCGAGCTCCCTGGAGAAAGGCTTTCAGTTCGTAGAGCTGATTTGTACACAGGGAATATTTGTCTGAGCAGCTGTTGCAAAATGACGGCTGTGCTAAGCGGTTCTTCACTTTGACATAAGTAATGTTTGTGCCAGGTACCACAAGAACCCGCTGTGCCAAGAGAATGTCTCAAGAAGACCATTAACTGCTCTCTTTTTTTCCCCTTCTGGGTTGTTTGTTTTCACTTAGGGCTAACATCATTGATGTCCTTGTTCAATATTTGACTGGCAATCCACTGGCCCTGTCAGCTGCCGAGATCTTAGCAGTATCTCTGCCAGACAGACCGGTGTTCTTAAACCTCAGCATAAATCTTTGCTCTGATCTTGGGCCTCAGCCATCAAACTCCTCCTAATGAGACAGATTGTGCCTGGCCCGGATTTCCAGCAGCCCAAGTTGAGGCTGGAGGCTGAGTTAGGAGTTACTCTGAGAGATGGTAGGGGTCCAATAATTTAACAACTGGTTCGTCCAGGGTCAGCTTCTGCAAAGGGCTCCACTTGCATTTCCCTATAGGCTGGTGTAGGTGTGTGGGTGTGTGCCTGATACATGTGCATGCACCCCGTGTGAGATTTCGCTTCTGCATGTGCGCAAAAAGCGATATCGCGCACGAAGATTAATTGAATTGAATTGAATTTACTCAACTTCTATGCCGCCCAATTCCATAGGACTCAGGGCGGCTTACAACTAGAATAGAATAGAATAGAATAGAATTTTATTGGCCAAGTATGATTGGACACACAAGGAATTGTCTTGGTGTATATGCTCTCAGTGTACATAAAAGAAAAAGATACATTTGTCAAGAATCATGTGGTACAACACTTAATGATTGTCATAGGGGTCAAATAAGCAATGAAGAAACAATCAATATTAATAAAAATCTTAGGATACAAACAACAAGTTACAGTCATACAGTCAAAACAATACAATGGTACAATAATAAAAAGAAGTCGAACAATAACAATAAACAATAAATATAACCAACAGACGATCCAAAGTGCAGACTCTGTAAAGAAACAGATGAAACAATCGATCACATACTCAGCTGCTGCAAAAAGATCGCACAGACTGACTACAAGCAGAGACATGATGCTGTGGCACAGATGATCCACTGGAACTTGTGCTGGAACTACCATTTACCAGTGGCAAAGAACTGGTGGGATCATAAGCCCGAAAAAGTGGTTGAAAATGAGCAAGCAAAACTACTGTGGGACTTCCAACTTCAGACTGACTGAATTCTGAAGCATAACACACCAGACATCCTGATTGTGGAGAAAAAGAAAGTATGGATCATTGAAATCACAATCCCAGGGGACAGCAGAATTGAGGAGAAGCAGCTAGAGAAATTAGTGAAATACGAAGATCTAAAAATCGAGCTGCAATGACTCTGGCATAAGCCAGTGAAAATGGTCCCAGCGGTACTTGGCATGCTGGGCGCAGTGCCAAAGGATCCCAGCGGATATTTGAAAACCATCGGAATTGACAAAATCTCCATCTGTCAATTGCAAAAGGCTGCTTTACTGGGATTGGCAAAAATAATTCGCCGCTACATCACGCAGTCCTAGGTACTTGGGAAGCGCCCAACTGGTGATGAACTACGAAATCCAGCATAGTGATCTCGTTTGCTGTGTTGTATTGGCATAATAATAATAATAATAATAATAATAATAATAATAATAATAATAATAACAACAACAACAACAACAACAACAACTATTATTGTTGTTGTTGTTATTGTTATTATTATTATTACTATTATTATCTACTTTACTCACCCCCATGTCTTCCACAAGCATTTCTTTCATCCTTTCATCAGAGACATTACTCATAAAGAGTATCAGTCAGTTTAAGTCATAAACAAGGTTAAAGTACATGGTGGGAGTATATTTTATGCAAAGCATATGGAGATGTGAGGGTTTCCTTATTTAAAGGATGGTAGGGTCCCCAAAGATTGTCTCTGCTCTTTGACTGGGGTCTCTAATTATTTGTAGGACCATCTCTCAAGTTTCTTTCAGGTTGCAGATGGGGTGTTTTGTGTTGTTAATTTAATTATTTTCTGCCTTCCATTGATTCCACCTCTTGGTACATTGCTTTTCCATTCCTGGATGTAGCTGCAAATGTATTTCACTCTTTTAAAAAACATATTGGGTGATGCTGGAAAGGGGAAAAAGGAGATTTTTATTTATTTATTAATTTATTATTTATTAGTTGGACTTGTATGCCGCCCCTCTCCGGAGGAAGGAAAATTAGAGCACAACTGAAGTTTGGATCCCAACACTAAGATTGGATTTGCAGAGCAGACTAAGGTAAAATGAGACATGGTAGCAGATTGTGGGAACAAAGCCATTATCTTAGCATGCTGGGCAGACAAAACTGGAATAGAAATTTATATGTTCATTTTCCATCTGCGATTTCTACTTTTTTCTGGTAATTATTATTACCTTGTAAGCTTGATTGCCAGGGTATCTTTTTAGATTCAATATATTTTGATTTACAATTTTATTTAAACATTATTATTTATTTAATAATATTTATTTAAACTACAGTAAATTTAAATCAATTGCCCTGGGAACCTTTCAGACTTAAATATGAAGGCATACATTTTTAAAACCATGAATAGATAGCTTTTCGTGGTTGGGGCAAGAATTAATTAAGGGGAAGGAAGATGTCAGAAACAGAATATGGATGAGGTCTTTCTCTCACCTCCTCTCTTCTTTTTCGGCAAATAGGCAAATCTATTTGAGAAAGAGACAGAGCGAGACAGAGAAAAAATAGACAGACAGAAAGAGAGTGATTGAGAGAGAGAGAGAGAGAGAGACTGAGAGACAAAGACAGAGACAGACAGAGAGACCGACAAATAGATAAGATAGACAAGATATATGATAGATTGATTATAGATAGGAAAGAGAGGGAGGGGGGGAGAGAGATGGGCAGACATAAAGCCCCATATTTGGAATATATTCTCCGGGTCCCATCGACCAAACGATGTCATTTGGCGGGCCCCAGGGGAAGAGCCTTCTCTGTGGCAGCCCCAGCCCTCTGGAATCAGATTAGAACTGCCCCCACACTCCTTGTCTTTCGTAAATTACTCAAGACCCATCTATACTGCCAGGCATGGGGGAGTTGAGACACCTTTCCCCCAGGCTTTTTTTTAATATTTATGTTTGGGTATGTACATATGTTGTTTGCTTTTTAAAATATGATAGGTTTTTATGTGCTTTTTAATATTAGATTTGTTTTCGCTGGAATATTGTTTTTATTATTGTTGTGAGCCACCCTGAGTCTTTGGAGAGGGGCGGCATTTATTTTATTTATTTATTAGATTTGTATGCCACCCCTCTCCAAAGACTCATACAAATCTAATAAATAATAATAATAATAATAATAATAATAATAATAATAATAATAATAATACCGAAATTGTCATATTCCTAAACTACCGATGTGGACACATTCAGGAAAACAAAAAACGACCACTCTGTTGAAACACCTCCTTCAACCAAAAACAGAATCCTACGTTATTCCACTCTGGATCACACAACTTGTTTTGAGGCTGACTGGGGAAAGAGGGAAAGAAATTGGCCCAAAGTTACCCAGTAAATATCCATAACTGAAGAAGACTAGAACTTGGATCTTCTGAATTCCTACCTCAACTGTTATGTCTGAACCTGTCCATTTTTTTTCTACCCTGGTTCTCTTCTGCAGGCTCAGCCAAGAGGCCCTGAGGCTCCTGCTTCCTTTTAGATCAGGGGCTTCCAAATTGGCAACTTGAAGACTTGTGGACTTCAACTCCCAGCTTTGCTGGCTGAGAAATTCTGGGAGTTGAAGTCCACAAGTTGTCAAGTTGCCAAGATTGGAGGCCTCTGTCCCAGAGAATCTGTCGGCCATCTTCCTCATTCTCTAGTAAGGAAAAGAACGCCTTGATGAATTCTGGGAGTTGAAGTCCACAAGCCTTAAAGTTGCAAACGTTGGAGGTCTCTGTCCCAGAGAAGTAAGGAAAAGAATAACTTGTTGAATTCTGGGAGTTGAAGTCCACAAACTTAAAGTTGCCAAGGTTGGAGGCCTCTGTCCCAGAGAATCTGTCCACCATCTTCCTCATTGTCTATTAAGGAAAAGAATATCTTGTTGAATTCTGGGAGTTGAAGTCCACAAGCCTTAAATTTGCCAAGGTTGGAGGCCTCTGTCCAAGAGAATCTGTCTGCCATCTTCCTCATTGTATAGTAAGGAAAAGAATATCTTGTTGAATTCTGGGAGTTGAAGTCCACAAGCCTTAAATTTGCCAAGGTTGGAGGCCTTTGTCCCACACAATCTGTCTGCCATCTTCCTCATCGTCTAGTAAGGAAAAGAATATCTTGTTGAATTCTGGGAGTTGAAGTCCACAAGCCTTAAATTTGCCAAGGTTGGAGGCCTCTGTCCAAGAGAATCTGTCCGCCATCTTCCTCATTGTCTAGTAAGGAAAAGAATATCTTGTGGAATTCTGGGAGTTGAAGTCCACAAGCCTTAAAGTTGCCAAGGTTGGAGGTCTGTGTCCCAGAGAATCTGTCCGCCATCTTCCTCATTGTCTGGTAAGGAAAAGAATATCTTGTGGAATTCTGGGAGTTGAAGTCCTCAAGCCTTAAAGTTGCCAAGGTTGGAGGCCTCTGTCCCAGAGAATCTGTCAGCCATCTTCCTCATTGTCTAGTAAGGAAAAAAATATCTTGATGAATTCTGGGAGTTGAAGTCCTCAAGCCTTAAAGTTGCCAAAGTTGGAGGCCTCTGTCCCAGAGAATCTGTCAGCCATCTTCCTCATTGTCTGGTAAGGAAAAGAATATCTTGTTGAATTCTGGGAGTTGAAGTCCACAAGCCTTAAATTTGCCAAGGTTGGAGGCCTCTGTCCCAGAGAATCTGTCCGCCATCTTCCTCATTGTCTAGTAAGGAAAAGAATATCTTTATGGATTCTGGGAGTTGAAGTCCACAAGCCTTAAATTTGCCAAGGTTGGAGGCCTTTGTCCCACACAATCTGTCCGCCATCTTCCTCATTGTCTAGTAAGGAAAAGAATATCTTGTGGAATTCTGGGAGTTGAAGTCCACAAGCCTTAAATTTGCCAAGGTTGGAGGCCTCTGTCCCAGAGAATCTGTCCGTCATCTTCCTCATTGTCTGGTAAGGAAAAGAATATCTTGTGGAATTCTGGGAGTTGAAGTCCTCAAGCCTTAAAGTTGCCAAGGTTGGAGGCCTCTGTCCCAGAGAATCTGTCAGCCATCTTCCTCATTGTCTAGTAAGGAAAAGAATATCTTGATGAATTCTGGGAGTTGAAGTCCTCAAGCCTTAAAGTTGCCAAAGCTGGAGGCCTCTGTCCCAGAGAATCTGTCAGCCATCTTCCTCATTGTCTAGTAAGGAAAAGAATATCTTGTTGAATTCTGGAATTTGAAGTCCTCAAGCCTTAAAGTTGCCAAGGTTGGAGGCCTCTGTCCCAGAGAATCTGTCAGCCATCTTCCTCATTGTCTAGTAAGGAAAATAATATCTTGTGGACTTCTGGGAGTTGAAGTCCTCAAGCTTTCAAGCTGTGAAGGTTGGAGGCCTCTGTTTTAGACCAAGCCAAAAATGAATCATGGGCAGAACCACCAAGAAACAAGAATAACATTTCCAATGCTTCTGTTCCTGCAGTTGCTGGAGAGACTCAGTGTCTGGAAGGTGGCAACACGCAGCCATTGACAAACTTCCAAAGCCAATTGGCTGTGGGTCAGCCAGCGTTTTTTGCTCTCCGCTCAATTTCCACTGGACATCCACTATGAGCCAGAGGGGAAAAAAGTCAATAGAGACAAAGCAAGGTTATTAATTTTTCAGAAAAGAAAATGCATTATACATTTTCAAGAGAAATATTGATAAAAGGAGCTCAATGCCTGCTTTTCCCTTCCCTCTGCCCCCACCTCCACCACACCTCTATTCATCTTCACCTTGCTGTGGCTTTCCAAAACAACATGTTTTAATGTATTGGGAGTAAGGGGGGGGGGAGAAGTGGGCACCTCTATCCTTCTCAAAGTGGCTTAAAAATCAAAATTGTCAGGTGCCAGAAGTCAGAAACCAAGGTGGAGTTCAAAAATATGATGAGTTTATTTCCTGCCACCCATGCACAAGACTCTGAACCATTATATGGTCAAGGCAAATTGGCGCCAGAGGAGAATCAAGAGACTTTGGAGTTGGGGGGGGATGAACTTAGGTCTCTTACAGGGTTATAGAGAGTCCAAACTAATGATGCATTTGACCCTGTTCTTAGGTTCAGCCTGGTCATAAAATAATAGCGTTGGGAGGTCTTCTAATCCAGTGTTTCCCAGCCTTGGCAACTTGAAGATATTTGGACTTCAACTCCCAGAATTTCCCAGCTAGCAAACGCTGGCTGGGGAATTCTGGGACTTGAAGTCCAAATATCTTCAAGTTGTCAAATTGGGAAACAATGTTCTAATCCAATCAAGAAGGAGACCCTATGCACGCCTGGAACTAGGAATGACTGTTTGTATGCATGGTTTATTAGAGTATTATATTTTATTGTTTGGTTATTTTTACTAAAAGAGAATACAGTGGTACTTCTACTTACAAACTTAATTCGTTCCGTGACCAGGTTCTTAAGTAGAAAAGTTTGTAAGAAGAAGCAATTTTTCCCATAGGAATCAATGTAAAAGCAAATAATGCGTGCAACTGGGGGAACTACAGGGAGGGTGGAGGTCCTGTTTCCTCACAGGAGATTCCTAGAGAGGCCACACGGAGGCTTCTCCTTGCTTTTTCCACCCCTGTTTCCTCCCAAGAGATTCCTAGAGAGGCCCCAAAGAGGCTTATCCCTGCCTTTTCCAGTTACAGTTTCGGAGGCTCTGGTTTATAAGTGAAACATGGTTCTTGAGAAGAGGCAAAAAAATCTTGAACACCCAGTTCTTATCTAGAAAGGTTCGTAAGTAGAGGCGTTCTTAGGTAGAGGTACCACTGTATCAAACTTCATTATTTTGCCCATTTTTTTTGTTTTAAAATGCCATGTACATAGAAGCATAAATACAGTTTTGAAATCTCTTAATAGCAATAAAGTTACAATCACCCATCTATATACAGTAACATTTTTAACTCCAAGTATTTTGATCTGCAATATGTACTTAAGCAGTTTTCCATCGCGCAATTATTAAAATGAGTATTTTTCCCCATATCAGAAACCAGCAACTCTGCATATTGTAAACTTTTTAAGAGTATTTCCTTTTTTTTTTAAAGGAGAAACTTTTCCCCCTTGATAGACACTGGCTCATTTTTATCATTTATCAAAAAACTAATGAGAGAGGATGTAGAAGGGCAGGTCTCTTTTTCTTAAAAAAAAAAGTTGTTTTTTAAATAAAGATAAAACATTTTCACAGAAATCTACAAGTTCTGTTGCTGGTGCAGGGCTGTTCCTATTATGCATTTAGAAAGTGGGAATCCATTGCAAATCCCATTTTAATCTCTTGGTACTTAGTGTTAGCGCCAAGAAAGAAAAACGAAAAGAAAAGAAACAAAGAAAACCCCACCACCTCCATGCGATTCACAAATTCTGAGTCGTTTAAGACTTTTACTGTGTTGTTGTTACTGGTGTTATACAATTAGATCTTGCCCCTCTGACCAATAAATGTGATGCATGGTGTGATTGGATTGTCTGATTGAGTGATATATAGGGGTTTTAGCTGTAATTTTTTAATGTTTTGTACGCTTTGTTTCTATATTTATTCTGTGAGCCGCCCCGAGTTTTCAGAGAGGGGCAGCATACAAATCTAATTTATTATTATTATTATTATTATTATTATTATTATTATTATTATTGTTAATAATAACAATATTGTTGTTGTTAATAATAACAATATTGTTGTTGTTGTTGTTGTTGTTGTTATTATTATTATTATTATTATTATTATTATTATTATTATTGTTATTATTATTGTTATTATTATTATTATAATTCACCAAAATCTCTCACGGCTGCACATTGCACCAGTAGTGGCAGTAAAGTAGGAGCCCTCGCCTGGGTACACCCTGGGTTAGTCTATCACCACAGCAACTTGAATGGAAGGTGATTAATTCCTGTATTTTCATAATAAAAGGCTGGAGAAATAAATGATAAGAGTTCCCAGCTGCCATAATTGGGAAACTCTTGTTTATGACGCCTAAAAATAAAGCTATTTTCTCTCATTCCTGCTTTGGTGATTCCAGTCGACCGCAAAGATTTTTGCTGCTTGAACATTTTGGGATGTATCTCATTGATTTTTGGCTGCTAATAATCAAGAAAACAACCCACAATTTAATGTATCATGTAATCTTCTGATTTTTTATACAATGGCATTTAAAAAAAAAAAAACTTCTTGTGTGTGGGGGGGGAGGATGTCCAGTTTTCACAGCTGAGTACCAAGAAAAATCCTTTGAGGTTTTTTTCTAAGAGGTGTGAAGGAAAATCATATACTGCATTTCGCTTTTAAAAGGAAGGCTGTCTTTGAAATCTGTCTGGGTGGAAGGGGGGGGGGGAAACCCAAGAAATCAATGCTTGCTATATTGTGAGATTGAGGGAGACAACATCCATCTATCACTCGGAGCTCTGATAGGATTAGAAACGGTTTGTCAGCCATGAATGGCTTTAAGAGACCATCTCAACAGCTAGGACGGCACTCTCACCTGGCCGTAATATCATTTCGTGATCCATCATTCACACAGATTTTCTGACCCCAAAGGGTCCAAGGAAACAGGATCACAATCTAGAATTGCCCTTCACATCTTCTTTTAATGACCCCATAATCCCTAGTGGGGTGGAGTCCGGGCAACTGAATGGAGCTTGACTGGCCATCTGCCGTTCCTGTCCCCGATGCGGAGTTTTGTTCAGCAGATAAATTCCGAGAGAAATATCTGCCTCTACCTAGGATAGTGATGGCGAACCTATGGCACAGGTGGCACATGGAGCCATATCTGCTGGCACCCGAGCCATTGCCCTAGCTCAGTTCACATGTGCAAGTGTGCCGGCCAGCTGAATTTTGGCTCGCACAGGGGCTCTGGGAGGGCGTTTTTGGCTTCCAGGGAGCCTCTGGAGGGGTGGGGGAAGGCGTTTTTACCCTCCGTCAGCTCCAGGGAAGCCTTTGAAGTCTGGGGAGGGCGAAACACGAGCCTACTGGGCCCACCAGAAGTTGGGAAACAGGCCCTTTCCGGCCTCCAGAGGGCCTTGGTGTGGGGGGGAGCAGTTTTCACACTCCCCAGGCATTCAAATTATTGGTGTGGGCACTTGCACATGCACAATAGCACGCACGCACACTCTTTTGGCACCTGAGGGAAAGAAGGTTTGGCATCACTGACCTAGGATCTCACAGCTGCCTGATTGTGAGGTGAGGGCTCCTACTTTACTGCCATTACCACTGCGATGTGCGCGTAGCTTCGGGTGACTGGCGGGCGCGCACGTCCGAGTAAAATTTTGCTTCTGTGCATGCTCAGGAAGCGAAATATTGCAAGAGGATGTGCAGCCGCGAGAGATTTTGGCAAATTTTAATACTAATACTAATACTAATACTAACACTAACACTAACACTAACACTAACACTAATACTAATTATATACTACTACTACTACTACTACTACTAATAATAATAATAATAATAATAATAATAATTAGTATTTGTTGTGATTCAGCCTGAGGCTCCTCAGGGAACGGCTGGAACTCTGCCGGATCCATGCTCAGAGGGGGAGGACGATGAACAGGAGGGGGAGGACCAGGCAGAAGAGGAAGAGGAGGAGGGAGAGGAGCCTGAGACCCCCCGGGGGGGGCCTCTCCCCAGCGAGTAGCCTGGATTCATTAGATGAAGACGCCCAGGCTATCATAGATATCAGGCAGAGACGGGCAGCCCAAAGAAGGGGCCAATTAGCAAGGTATTTCCATCCCTGAATTGGTAACAGCTGGGTTTGGGTGTGGTTCTCCTCAGCAGGGTTGAAAAGGCAGGCCCGCCCTTCCTGTGTTGTGGAGAGTTATCAATTGGGAGTCCTGTGACCTTGCTTCGATTCTTGGCGTCTCTGATCCTGGCTTGTGGCTTCGAAGGCTGAAGACTTGGGGGAGGCGTGGGTTTTATTACCTCCAGTGTTGTTTTTGCCAGCAAGAATCCTGTTTTATTGCCTGGCCGTCATGAAACCTCTGTGAAGCTTCATAACGTTCCTGTCTGTAAGAACAGTTTTTGTTACCTGTGTTTGCTTTCCAGTATATAAACTGCCTTTGCTTTTTACCAGTGTGTCTGGATACTCTTTTTAGTTGGTGTTGGCGTCTGGGGGGACCCAGACAGAACAGTATTATTACTTTTTAACAAAGCCAGCATATTGCCCCCACAATCCGTGTCCTCATTTTACCCACCTCGGAAGGATTATTATAAGGGTTTTTAAAAATTGTGTTCTAAATATTGGATTTGTACATTGTTTATGATTGTTGTGAGTTGCCCCAAGTTTTCGGAGAGGGGCGGCATACAAATCTAATAAATTATTATTAATTATTATTATACCATGGCCATTGGTTGTCAAAGGCTGTTGAGAGGTCCAGTAGCCCCAGGATAGAGGAGTAACCCCCATCTCAGGCTCAGAGAGGGCTATAAAAGCACTATGAAGCGGCATATAAGTCTAAATGCTATTGCTATTTTGAAGGCTGCTGCGGTAGCTTGGGTGGAACTCCTGCCACTTTTCACGCAAGGCAGATAAAAGGACGGGGTTTATTTATTCGAAGCGCTGTTATGTCATGCCGAAGTCTGCGCGGTAGTAAATCATAAAAACAATGCAGAATGTATCTTCATATAAGCAATACACACCGGGAAGAAAGGTTAGCAAAGTGCCTTTGGTTTGGGGGAAAAAACCCAGGGAGAATATAAATTCAATAAAGAGTCAATAAATGGCATGTGGAAATCTTTGCTAGTTAAGACGGCTAGTTTGGTCCCTTTTTCAAAATGATTGCATGGATTTTTTTAAAGGAACGGTGCAGAAATATTAATGACCACAAACCGTGGCAGCTGGCCAAGAAAATATTCTTCTTTTCTATTATTTCTTAGGTATATTTTACTATGAGTATCTTCCCTATAACCTTCATCATGTATTTTACTATGTGTATATAGATATATACCCACTAAAACCCTCATTGTGTATTGGACAAAATAAATAAATAAAATAAATAAATAAACAATCGAGCTGAGATTCGGGAGAATACAGGAGGGGGGGCTCTCCTTCTGTCTTCCCCTTCCCTTCTAGAGGTTCCATTTGCAGTTGGAAAGAGAATTCGGGGTACGAGTAGTTCTTGATTGATGAATTTATGTTGCTAAGCAAGCTGGTGGTAAAGTGAGCCGTTGCTTGATTTTGTAACATTTTTGCGATGAGCGGAAGCAAAGAAATCAGCGAAAATTGCAGAAATCTCATGCAAGCGAGTGTCCTCCTCGCGCAAAATTTCAGTGTCTTTCGCCAATTTCTTTGCTTCTGCACATATGCAGAAACAAAATCTCACACGGGGGAGGGCCACGCAGTTGCCCACGCCAGCCTCTGGGACCGATGTGGTAGGAAAAGGTAAGTGCGGCCCTACACTGTAGCAGAGGTAGAGAAGGGCCATGTTAACCCTCATACCATATTGCAGCTAGTAAGAGCCCAGAGAGTCCGCCTTCTCCAGGTCTCGTCTGCCTAACGGTTTTCCTGAAAGCTGTTAAAATCTGGCTTTTCCGGCAGGCCTGGAATTAAGACTTATTGTTGCAAGTGTGATTTTATAATACATGTGATTTTAGTGATGTTTTAAATTGTTTTTTTTAACTTATATTGTATTTGTACCTGTTGTTGGCTGCACAGAGTCCGTTTAGAGTGAGCGGCATATAAATGTGATAAATGATTAAATGATTGAATGATTGAATGATTGAATGATTGAATGATTGAATGATTGAATGATTGAATGATTGAATGATTGAATGATTGAATGATTGAATGATTGAATGATTGAATGATTGAATGATTGAATGATTGAATGATTGAATGATTGAATGATTGAATGATTGAATGATTGAATGATTGAATGATTGAATGATTGAATGATTGAATGATTGAATCAATCAATCAATCAATCAATCAATCGATCGATCGATCGATCGATCGATCGATCGATCGATCGATCAATCGATCAATCAATCAATCAGAGTCCGAGGCAAAGTATTCCTCAAAGTTCCAATTTAGGAGCAAAGCCATGTTGACACATTTGGGAGAAACCAAAATCTGAAGTCCCCGGGGTTTCTCCACCAGTTCAATGTTCAAGCCCTTGCCCCCCCACCAAGTCCACCATGTTAACTGATCTGCATCTGACAACTTGGCAGATTCCACCCATCTTCTTCCATGCAGGTGCAGGAGTGCAAAAACAAAGGACGACCTTGACTATCTAGAAAAAAATTGTTATGGCTACATACAGTCCTCATGCAATTGCCCTCCCCCCCCCAAATTCTCACAGTAAAGAATACCCATTCAAATACTATAAAATGTGGCAGGCCAAAAGCCCCAACTAAAATAGCTTTGGTCTGACAGGCAGCCTTCCCTCAGGAAAAGATAATGTTCGGTCCAAACTGCAAAAATATAAATATGGCTGGCGGGACCTCAGGAAAGAGCCTTCTCTGTGGTGGCTCCAGCACTTTGGAACCAACTTCCCCCAGAGATTCGCATTATCTCCTCCTTACTGGTTTTCAAGAAAGCTGTTAAAACCTGGCTTTGCCGGCAGACCTGGAATTAAAATTAATTGTTAGTATGTATGGTTTATATATATATATATTCTGCTGGGCTCACGGCACGAACCCCCAATTAATTGCAAAGGTAGACAAAGCAGACACACACATGTGAAAAGGCAAGAACACTGTCTTTATCCAAAGCAAAGTAGAAGCAAAACACCCTTTTGGTAGTCAAAGGGCTCACCTTCAAAGTAACAGACTTGAATGCCGTGAAAAGCAATAAAAAAACACAAATCAATTAACAAGTAGCTGTGAAGACGTCACAGCTACTCTCCTTCAAATGTTTTCAAACTCACACGTTTGACTATGGTTTAACTTCAGAGTCCTGGTATCAAAGCAAAGAGAGTCCTTAGAGAATCCTGAGATGAAAGCCACTTCCACTGTCACTGTACGGATAAACTTCCACACTCTGAGGCCAAAACGCTGCCAATTTAACAGCAGCCCCAATTAGTTGAACCACACCCAACCACAGGTGAAACTCCCTTATCTCCTGAAGTATTTCCGCAGCTGCTCTTTCCTAGTAATTGCCCTGTAGCTGCATACATCAATGAATGTCTCTTCATCTGAATCCAGCAAAAATAAGGAGGAGGATGAATTGCTCCCTAATTGGCTGTCTGCCATGACCCCCTCTGAGGGTCCCATTTCACAGTCAGTCCTTGCTTCCGACGCTTTGCTGTCCGAAACAGTCGGCAGTAAAACAGGCCTATGACACTGGGAGGATTCACCCACATCCACCCCCACAGTCCTTGGGGCAGGAGCTGGCCCAGAGCCAACCACAACACACACACACACACATATACATGGTTTTAACTTGTATTGTATTTATAACTGTTGTTAGCTGCTCAGAATCCGTTTTGGAGTGAGTGGCATATAAATGCAATAAATACATAAATAATAGAAACATAGAAACATAGAAACATAGAAGACTGACGGCAGAAAAAGACCCCATGGTCCATCTAGTCTGCCCTTTTACTATTTCCTGTATTTTATCTTACAATGGATATATGTTTATCCCAGGCATGTTTACATTCGGTTACTGTGGATTTACCAACCACGTCTGCTGGAAGTTTGTTCCAAGGATCTACTACTCTTTCAGTAAAATAATACTTTCTCATGTTGCCTTTGATCTTCCCAACTAACTTCAGATTGTGTCCCCTTGTTCTTGTGTTCACTTTCCTGTTAAAAACACTTCCCTCCTGAACCCTATTTAACCCTTTAACATATTTAAATGTTTCGATCATGTCCCCCCTTTTCCTTCTGTCTTCCAGACTATACAGATTGAGTTCATTAAGTCTTTCCTGATACGTTTTATACTTCAGACCTTCCACCATTCTTGTAGCCCGTCTTTGGACCCGTTCAATTTTGTCAATATCTTTTTGTAGGTGAGGTCTCCAGAACTGAACACAGTACTCCAAATGTGGTCTCACCAGCGCTCTATATAAGGGGATCACAATCTCCCTCTTCCTGCTTGTTATACCTCTAGCTATGCAGCCAAGCATCCTACTTGCCTTTCCTACTGCCCGACCACACTGCTCACCCATTTTGAGACTGTCAGAAATCACTACCCCTAAATCCTTCTCTTCTGAAGTTTTTGCTAACACAGAACTGCCAATGCAATACTCAGATTTAGGATTCCTTTTCCCCAAGTGCATTATTTTACATTTGGAAACATTAAACTGCAGTTTCCATTGCTTTGACCATTTATCTAGTAACGCTAAATCATTTACCATATTACAGACCCCTCCAGGAATATCAACCCTATTGCACACTTTAGAGTCATCGGCAAATAGGCAAACCTTCCCTACCAAACCTTCCCCTATGTCACTCACAAACATATTAAAAAGAATAGGACCCAGAACAGACCCTTGTGGCACACCGCTTGTAACCTGTCTCTGCTCAGAATACTCGCCATTAACAATAACTCTCTGATGTCTATGCTTCAGCCAGCTTGAAATCCACTGAACTATCCAGGGATTAAGTCCAATCTTCACTAATTTATCTATCAGCTCTTTATGTGGAACCGTATCAAAGGCTTTGCTGAAGTCCAGATAGGCAATATCCACGGCACCACCTTGATCCAACACCTTTGTGACATAGTCAAAGAACTCAATGAGATTAGTCTGACACGATTTGCCTTCAGTAAAGCCATGCTGATTTGGGTCCAATAAGTTATTGTTTTTTAGATGCTGATTTATCCTCTTTTTGAGTAGAGTCTCCATCATTTTAACTACAACTGATGTCAAGCTAACTGGCCTGTAGTTTCCAGCTTCTTCTCTACTGCCCTTCTTGTGGATAGCACAACACTGGCCATTCTCCAATCCTCAGGAACATCTCCTGTTAACAGGGATTGGTTAAACAAATCAGTCAGGGGGGTAGCAATGACAGATCTGAGTTCTTTAAGAACTCTGGGATGGATGCCATCTGGACCCATTGCCTTATTTATCTTTAATCTTTCAAGTTCTTCTAAGACATCGGCTTCTAAGATCACTGGAGCTGAATCCGTACAGCTGGAAGCAATGCTATATCCCTCTATAGTATTATTTTGTAAGGTGTCCTTTGAGAAAACTGAACAGAAGTAGCTATTGAAATGGTCAGCGATCTCCTTAATAATTCAGCTGTGGCGAGGGGGGCATTTGCCCAGGTTCGCCTGGTGCACCACTTGCGGCCCTATTTGGACCGGGAGTCACTGCTCACAGTCACTCATGCCCTCATCACCTCGAGGCTCGACTACTGTAATGCTCTCTACATGGGGCTACCTTTGAAAAGTGTTCGGAAACTTCAGATCGTGCAGAATGCAGCTGCGAGAGCTATCATGGGCTTTCCTAAATATGCCCATGTTACACCAACACTCTGCAGTCTGCATTGGTTGCCGATCAGTTTCCAGTCACAATTCAAAGTATTGGTTATGACCTATAAAGCCCTGCATGGCACCGGACCAGAATATCTCCGGGACCGCCTTCTGCCGCACGAATCCCAGCGACCAGTTAGGTCTCACAGAGTTGGCCTTCTCCGGGTCCCGTCGACTAAGCAATGTCGTTTGGCGGGACCCAGGGGAAGAGCCTTCTCTGTGGCGGCCCCGACCCTTTGGAACCAACTCCCCCCAGATATCAGAGTTGCCCCCACCCTCCTTGCCTTTCGTAAGCTCCTTAAAACCCACCTCTGTCATCAGGCATGGGGGAATTGAAATTTTCCCTTCCCCCTAAGCCTATAAAATTTATGCATGGTATGTCAGTATGTATGATTGGTTTCTTAAATTGGGGTTTTTTTAAATTAACTTAAATATTAGATTTGTTTACATTGTATTATTACTGTTGTTAGCCACCCCGAGTCTACGGAGAGAGGCGGCATACAAATCTGATTAATAAATAAATAAAATAAATAAACCCATTTCTTTGCTTTGTTTCACTCTCTCGCTCACTGTCAATCCTTCCATGCACATCATTAAACCTAGCAGTGGATCTTAATTTAACGTGTTAGCCAACGGATTATTGAATTCATCCTTGAGACCAAGAGAAAGACTGCAGAGGAGATTTATGAAAGAAAAAGAAAGGAAGGAGCTAGCCTGATGTAGTGTGACCACTGGGCAGGGACGATGGGAGTTGGAGAGAAAACGGCTACTCGTGGAGCTGTGTGTACTCCGTTTTATTTGTTTGTTTGTTTGTTTGCTTGTTTGCTTGCTTGCTTGCTTATTTATTTATTCATTCATTCATTCATTCATTCATTCATTTATTTATTTATTTATTTATTTATTAGATTTGTATGCCGCCCCTTTCCGTAGACTCGGGGCGGCTCACAACACAATAAAAACAGTTCATAACAAATCTAATAATTTACAATTTAAGATATTTTTTAAAAAACCCATTATTAAACAGACATACATACAAGCATACCATACATAAATTTTATAGGCTCAGGGGAGATATTTCAGTTCCCCCATGCCTGACGACAAAGGTGGGTCTTAAGAACTTTACGAAAGGCAAGGAGGGTGGGGGCAGTTCTAATCTCTGGGGGGAGCTGGTTCCAGAGAGTCGGGGCCACCACAGAGAAGGCTCTTCCCCTGGGGCCCGCCAACCGACATTGTTTAGTTGACGGGACCCGGAGAAGGCCCACTCTGTGGGACCTAATCGGTCGCTGGGATTCGTGCGGCAGAAGGCGGTCTCGGAGATATTCTGGTCCAATGCCATGAAGGGCTTTAAAGGGTTTCTTTGCTGGCAGGAGAATCGAGTTGTTTGGCCTTCTTAGTTTACGACCTACAAGGAGATTAAAAAGCAATCACATGAAAACGAAATTAGAGCACTGCACAAGAAGCAAAACCTTGTACAGTAAGATCAAAATAAACACCACAGAAGTACTTGGCCTGAGCCACCGGAGTCTGCTTTGTTTTTCAGTACAGTGCTAATAAGGGGTGGGCTACGAGCCAGGATGCTAAATTGTGCTGATAGATGATTGTTCTGTCGGGCTCTCTGGTAGACTCCTCCCAAAAATTCACAGGTACAAATTTCAGACACACCCCCACGTTTGAAAATTCAAAACAATGTTCTTTATAAGGAAAATTCACTTAAACCAAGCCCTCTTTTGGTATAGCAAAGAGCACTCGTCTCCAAACAAACTGGTAATTTGTACAAGTCCCTTATCAGTTCTGTGATACTTAGCTTGCAGCTGTGAGGCAATTCACAGTCCTTCTTCTTTCACAAAGTGAAACACACTTCGCTCTGGTTTAGTTTCAAAGCCGGGAAAAATCAGCACACAAAAGGTCAAAGTCAGCAAAGCAGTCACGAAACACAACGATCAGATAATCCTCCACAATGGCCAAACCCACAGGGTGCTATTTATAGCAGCCTCACTAATTACCACAGCCCCACCCAACCACAGGTGGCCTCATTTTCTT
Source organism: Erythrolamprus reginae (assembly GCF_031021105.1). Classification (NCBI taxonomy): domain Eukaryota; kingdom Metazoa; phylum Chordata; class Lepidosauria; order Squamata; family Dipsadidae; genus Erythrolamprus; species Erythrolamprus reginae. The sequence goes on from NC_091950.1 coordinate 22,430,652, forward strand.
TGATCATAATCTCTCAGTTGTTGTTGCCTGTGCATCGCTCTCTGCATGCGTGGCTGTATCATTAACTCTTGTCCTGAATCCAAGGAGGAGCTAAATAATTGATCTCCTTCTGAGCTGTCTGCCACACTCTCCTCCTCCCTGTCACTCATGTCTTCTTGGTCAGAGGAGCCTTCATCATCAGATTCCACCGGGGGCAAAACAGGCCTGCAGCATGTGGATGTCTTCCCCACATCCACAGTCCTTGGGGCAGGAGCTGGGCCAGAGCTCACCACAACAGATGCTTGTGGGGACAGCGCGATTTTGCTTCTCCACCTAGCAAAATCGTGCACAGAGTTGCAGGTGTGCCCGTGTTTCAACATGCGCAGAAGCAAAAATCCTTCACCAAAATACAGGCACACCTGCGGCTCCGTGGGTGATTTTATTACCTCCACAGGTGAGAAGCAAAATTCCGCTGGCCCCGCAAGCACTTACGAGCTGTGGCAATTTAGCATTCCGGCTTGTAGCCCACCACTGCTGCTAAAGTAGATCATGTAACATCAGAGGGCTTTTAAACAGTGTTTCTCCACCTGCACAACTTTAAAATGTGTGGACATTTTGTGTGTTTATTTTATGTGTGGGTCAATTGAAACATCTCCCCCGGGCCTATATAATTTATGTATGGTATGTTTGTGGGTATGTCTGCTTAAAAATGGGGTTTTTTAACTATTTTAAATTTTAAATTGTATATTATTAGATTTGTTATGAATTGTTTTATTGTGCTGTGAGCCGCCCCGAGTCCACGGAAAGGGGCGGCATACAAATAAATAAATAAATAAATAAACAAACAAACAAACAAACAAACAAACAAACAAACAAACAAACAAACAAACAAACAAACTCCCAGAATTCACCAACCAACACTCCTTGCTGGGGAGTTCTGACTATTGATGTCCATGTTGTAGAGCTGAGAGCACCTGCACTAAAGACAAATTCCTTACGTGTCCAATCACACTTGGCCAATAAAGAATTCTATGTTCTATGTTCTGCATTCTGACATGAGTGATGTCAAGCTGGCCACACCCACCATGCCCCCCCCCAAATCAACCACAATCCTGATGTGGCCCTCAATGAAATTGAGTTTGACACCCCAGCTTTAGATTCTCCATCCGGCTGTTGATGCATCTATGTAGGAGAGGTGTATAATCCTAAGATTTCTGCCCTCTTCTGCCTTATTTCAAGGCCTTATGGAAGAGCTCCATTCAGACCCCTAAAGCCCCAAAGATATTGTTGAGACAAAGAGAAGGATGGGCTGTTCTGATCAATTATTATTATTATTATTTGCTTTACAGTCGCTTGGGTTCAGTCCATCCTGTCCTCCAAGAAAACATTGTTCTGCTGCCTCTAATCAGCCTTTTCTTTTTGTCAGTTCTGCATTTGCGGAGTTTATTTAGAAATTAATCAACCTTTATGACATGTTTAAAACCTGGGCTCTGATTAAATATTAACTGTAGGACTCCATATCTTAGCAGCAGAAGCAAGACTTAGGAATGATGGGAACTGGCCTCTGACCCTTTGTTTGGAGTTCAGCATGCTGACTGGGGAACTCTGGGAGTTGAAGTCCACATAAAGTTGCCAAGAAACACAGCTGTGGAGGGAGAGATGTTCATAAGATTACATTTACTAGATCAGGGGTCTCCAACCTGGCAGCAAAGCTGGCTGGGGAATTCTGGGAGTTGAAGTCCTCCAGGCTTAAAGTAACCACGGTTGGAGACCTCTGTATAGATGTTTTCCTTCATCTAGTAAGACAGAATTTCAAGACAGAATTTCTGTCTGTCTGTCTGTCTCTTTCTTTCTCTCTCTCTCTCTCTCTCTATTGTCTGGGTGGCTGCCTGCCTATCTGTCTGTCTCTATTATCGGTCTGTCCCCTCTCTATCTTAAATATATTAAAGGGTTAAATAAGGTTCAGGAGGGAAGTGTTTTTAATAGGAAAGGGATCAAGGGGGCACAATCTGAGGTTAGTTGGGGGAAAGATCAGAAGCAACAAGTGAGAAAATATTATGTTACTGAAAGAGTAGTAGATGCTTGGAACAAACTTCCAGCAGACGTGGTTGGTAAATCCACAGTAACTGAGTTTAAACATGCCTGGGATAAACATAGATCCATCCTAAGATAAAATACAGGAAATAGTACAGGAGACTAGATGGTCCATGAGGTCTTTTTCTGCCCTCAATCTTCTACGTTTCTATGTTTCTGTCTATTATCTATAGTATTTATCATCCATCAATCTATCGATCTGTCCATCATCTATCTGTCTGCCTGCCTGTGGTATCTCTCTCTCTCTCTTATCTATCTATCTATCTATCTATCTATCTATCTATCTATCTATCTATCTATCTATCTATCTATCATCTATCTATCTATCTATCTATCTATCTTATCTTATCTTATTTTATCTTATCTATCTATCTATCTATCTATCATCTGTATCTGTCTATCTGTCTATCTTTCTGTCTGTCTATCTATCTATCTATCTATCTCTATCTATCTATCTATCTATCTATCTATCTATCTATCTATCTATCTATCTATCTATCCCTCCCTCCCTCCCTCCCTTCATCCACCCACCCACCCACCTATCCATCCATCTATTATCTATGGTATCTATCATCTATCAATCTATGTATCATTCTTTCTATCAGTCTGTCTGCCTTCCTGCCTGTCTACCTATCAGCTATCTATCCACAAATGGATTTTTCCTGCATCCTTTTAGAAGGAACAAAGCAGGTATCTATCTGTAGAAAAATGGAAAGGAAACAGATTTCTCAGTCGATCACTGGGGACCTAGAGTAGATCCACGAGGTTTTCTTCGCGTAGTAGTCAGACCGTGGCACGAAAGCCTGGTTGGAAGGAACGTCAAGTAGGATTTCTGGACGAAAAGGACTTGAGATGGCTACCAAAGGTGAGGCGGGCTTATTGCCGGACTCTGCCCTCTCCTCTTAGGGGTGGCGTGAGGGTGGCTGCCTGCAAACGAGAGAGAGGACGACCTGGTTCTCCGGGTGAATCCCCCAACTTCCAGCCAAGGCTGCGGTGCTGCCCACGCACGAACGCCATCCGGCCGAGGCGCAGGAGGGTTGGCATCAGCTGGAACTAAAACGATCCCTGCGATCCCCGCGCACGGATTTCCAGGGCAACCGACTTAAGGGGGATTTCTGGGAAATTCCGCCCCGGGGAAGGCGGCAGGAGCACATGGTGCGAGATTCGCATAAAGGCTAAAGCAAACTCGGCTCCCCCCAATCGGGTGCCCAGAAAGGAGACCCTCTGCCTGTTTGCGTGGGGATCTTGCTTACTCCTTGGTAAGGCCACACTTGGAACACTGCATTCAGTTTTGGTCGCTACGCTGCAAAAAGGATGTTGAGACTCTAGAAAGGGTGCAGAGAAGAGCAACAAAGATGATTAGGGGACTATAGGCTAAAACATATGAAGGACTGGGCACGGCTAGTCTAATGAAAAGAAGGACCAAGGGAGACCTGATAGCAGTGTTCCAATATCTCAGGGGTTGCCACAAAGAAGAGGGAGTCAATTTATTCTCCAACGCACCCGAGGGCAGAACAAGAAGCAATGGGTGGGAACTAAACAAGGAGAGAAGTAACTTAGACAGTTAGACAGTCCTGAAAGTTAGAACAATTGTTCAGTGGAACAGCTTGCCTCCAGAAGCTGTGAATGCCCCAACACTGGAAGATTTTAAGAAGATTTATTATTTATTTATTTATTTATTATTTGGATTTGTATGCCGCCCCTCTCCGAAAACTCGGGGCGGCTCACAACAAGTGAAAAGACAATCCAATACATGATCCAATTAATTAAAATATTATAAATTTAAGAAAAACCCCTATACTAACATACACACACACAAGCATACCATATATAAATTCAACGTGCCCAGGGGAAGATGTTTAATTTCCCCATGCCTGACGGCAAAGGTGGGTTTTGAGGAGTTTACGGAAGGCAGGAAGAGTAGGGGCAGTCCTGATCTCCGGGGGGAGTTGGTTCCAGAGAGCCGGTGCCGCCACAGAGAAGGCTCTTCCCCTGGGGCCCGCCAACCGACATTGTTTAGTTGACGGGACCCGGAGGAGGCCCACTCTGTGGGACCTAATCGGTCGCTGGGATTCGTGCGGCAGAAGGCGGTCTCGGAGATATTCTGGTCCAGTGCCATGAAGGGCTTTAAAGGCCATAACCAACACTTTGAATTGTGACCGGAAACTGATCGGCAGCCATCTGTCTGAAGTAGTGTAGGGTTTCCTGCCTAAAGGGGGGGTGGGTAGGTTGGACTAGAAGGCCCCCAAGGTATCTTCCAACTCTGTTGTTGTTGTTGTTGTTACTCCTGAATCAATGATATAGGGCAACGCAGGGGTTTGTCTGTCCCACAAGCCGTGCCTCCCGTGGGTTCCTCCCCCTTCTTCCGGATCATTGCCAACTGATCAAAAAATAGAAGGTCCCAAAGCGCTGGAAACTTATTTTTATGGGTGTAAAAGAAGTTTGTTTGATCCTTCTCGCTATGAACAGAAAAGGGAGGGGAGAGAGAGAGGGCGGGCGGGGAGGGAGGGAGAGGAGGGAGAGAAAGAGACAGAAGGGAAAGAGGGGGCAAAGAAAAGAGAAGGGCTTAAGGAGCAGGTCGGGAATGGAGCAAAAGGGAAAATTCAGAATAGAATAGAATAGGAATAGAATAGAGTGGAATGGAATGGAACGGAATAGAATGGACTGGAATGGACTAAAATGGACTGGACTGGAACGGAACGGAACAGAACAGAATAGAATAGAATTCTTTATTGGCCAAGTGTGATTGGACATTGTATATGCTCTCGGTGTACATAAAAGAAAAGATAACTTCACCCGGAATCATAAGGTACAACACTTAATGATAGTCCGGGTACAAATAAGCAACCCAACCATATTAGGAACCAGTCAGTATAAATCGTAAGGATACAAGCAACAAAAGTTACAGTCATACGGCCCTTTGTGGGAGGAGATGGGTGATGGGAACGATTAGAAGATTAATAGCAGTGCAGACTTAGTAAATAGTAAAGGTCGATTTGACTGTGGATTATTATTGGCAATAGAGATGCTGGCCCGTATTCTGGGCCAAAGCAGCTCTTGAGGGAAAACGGCGAAGTCTTTTCGTTCTTTTCTCTCCTGGAGCCCGTTGGAGGCTAAAACTTCAAAAAACCATTTTCTCCCATGTATTCCCGTTGAAATCAAAGAGGGCTAATCTAGCAGACTGGCGGGGCGGACTTTCCATTGTCACTTCTCAGGCACTGCATCTCTTTCTCGCCTAAGTCGGCCGGTCTTCCCTCCCTCCCTCCTTCCTTCCTTCCTTCCTTTATCTCTCTCTCTCTCCCCCTCCTTCTTTCCTTCCCTTTCCTTCTCCTTTTATTTCCCTTCCTTCCTTCCTTTCTCTCCACTTCCTTCTTTCCTTCCCTTTCCTTCTCCTTTTATTTCCCTTCCTTCCTTCTTTCCTTTCTCTCCACTTCCTTCTGTCCTTCCCTTTCCTTCTCCTTTATTTCCCTTCCTTCCTTCCTCTCCACTTCCTTCTTTCCTTCCCTTTCCTTCTCCTTTTATTTCCCTTCCCTCCTTCCTTCCTTTCTCTCCACTCCCTTCTTTCCTTCTCTTTCCTTCTCCTTTTATTTCCCTTCCTTCCTTCTTTCCTTTCTCTCCACTTCCTTCTTTCCTTCCCTTTCCTTCTCCTTTATTTCCCTTCCTTCCTTCCTTCCTTCCTTCCTCTCCACTTCCTTCTTTCCTTCCCTTTCCTTCTCCTTTTATTTCCCTTCCTTCCTTTCTCTCCACTTCCTTCTTTCCTTCTCTTTCCTTCTCCTTTTATTTCCCTTCCTTCCTTCTTCCCTTTCTCTCCACTTCCTTCTTTCCTTCCCTTTCCTTCTCCTTTTATTTCCATTCCTTCCTTCCTTCCTTTCTTTATCTCTCTCCCCACCCTTCTTCTTCCCTTCCCTTAATCTTTTCTTTTCTTTCCTCCCCTCCTTTCTTTCTTTCTTTCTTTCTTTCTTTCATTCTTTCCGTATTTCTGTCTTTTTCTCCTTCTGCCGTTCCGTCTCGCAGCCGAAGATCTCCATCGCGTCTTTTGATTTATTTTGTTTTTCCGATTTAAACCGCCTTCAGAAGGCCCGGTGACTCGGAGGGAGTGGGTTGGTGTGGCGGCCCGTGGAAAGAAATTGCACATAGCGAAAACCAACCCTCCCCGTGGATTACCTCCTCCCCAAACCCCCGTCCTTTATTGCAACGGGGCGGAGGTGGGGGAGGCTTCGCGCCAGGCTTGCTAGAGCGGCGGGAAGGGATCGATGGCGATCAATGGCGAGCCCGATCAATGAAACTCCCATTCCGATCAATTTGGCGCAGGATCCGACCTCTCTGGGCTCGGCGCGGGGAGCGGAGCGGGCTCAACAGCCGGGCTGCCTTCGCAACAAAAGCTGCGCGTGTTTGGCCCTGGTCCTTCTTCCACCGGGCCGGGATGGAGGGGAAAGATGGACGGGGAGGGCGGCTTTAATAAATGAACCATTCGGCTGGAAACGAGGCGGGGAGGCCGCGCTGGTTGGAAAGGAAAGGGACGCGTTGCGTTTCTCCCCCACCCTCTCTTTTTACGCCCTTCAGATCCTTTACACTTTTGAATCGCGCTTAATAGCAAAAAATAAAATAAAATAAATCAGATTACAAAGCGGCTCGGTTGATCTTTAGGGGCCGGTGTTGGGGCGGTGGAGTGATGAGGGGCGGGGGGAGAGAGAAAGAGAGAGGGAAGAATAGGCACAAGAGAAGCTGTTCAAAGACGCCCGCCCGCACACCGGCGTAATGGGGAATTAAGTAGAGAGAAGCGGCCATGCTAATTTCCTGGTTTTTACCTACCCGAGGCTCTGGAGAATTGAGCTTGAACGGAGAAGGGCGGGCAGGGGAAACAAAAAAAACCCACCACGGTTCAGTCCAGCTTGTGGCAAAATGGGCAGAGAAAGGAGGGCAATGCATGCATATATATATATGTACAGTATATCTATATCTATCTACATACATACCTATCTATCTTTCTCTCTCTTTGTCTACCTACCTACCTACCTGTGTCTGTCTGTCTGTCTGTCTGTCTGTCTGTCTGTCTGTCTGCATGCATGCATTTCCCCCCTTTCACATACATACATACATACATACATACATACATACATACATACATACACACACACATACACACACACACACACACACACAGATACAAACACACGTATACACACATATGTTTGATTGGTATGTATGTTGTTTGATAGGTTGGATTTATGGGTTTTACAGGGAGGTTTATAGTTTTAGTATATGGGTTTTATTGTGGAGTTTTTATATACCGCTCAAAAAAATAAAGGGAACATTGAAGCAACACAATATAATTCCAAGTAAATCAAACTTTTATGAAATCAAACTGTCCATTTAGAATAGAATAGAACTTTATAAAATAAAATGTTATTGGCCAAGTGTGATTGGACACACAAGGAATTTGTCTTGGTGCATATGCTCTCAGCGTACATTTAAAAAAGAGATACATTTACACTGATTGACAATCAATTTCACATGCTGGGGTGCACATTCAACATTTGTACAGAACAAACTATCCAATGAGAATATTTCATTCATTCAGATCTAGGATGTGTTATTTGAGTGTTCCCTTTATTTTTTTGAGCAGTGCATATACATACATACATTCACAGATACATACACGTTTGATTGGTATGTATGTTGTTTGATAGATTGGATTTGTGGGTTTTACAGGGAGGTTTATAGTTTTATTATATGGGTTTTATTATGGAGTTTTTATATATTATTCATATTTGACTTCTTTCTATTTTTTATTATTGTATTATATTTCTATTATTGTAAGGCGCCTTGAGTCCTACGGGATTGGGCGGCATAGAAGTCGAATGAATGAATGAATGAATGAATGAATGAATGAATGAATGAATGAATGAATGAATGAAAGAACGAATGAATGAACGAATGAATGAAGTGAGGGAAATATCGTAATAATACGAGCTGATTGATTTTTTTTTTTAATTTGCTAAGTCTCGCAACGGGATCTCTTCGGGATTCTTTAGTGAGAAATGCTAAAAACCTAAAGCCCGGCCGAGCGGCTGGGCCGAGCCGAATTGGACGGGGTGGAGGTTGAGGTGGACCCGGGGAGGGAAAGAGGCCGGGTGTGGCTGCTGGGCAGAAATTAGGCCAAGGATGGAGCTCCGGAGTCATCCTGGCTGGCAGGACCAGGCAAGCCCCCGCGGGGGCCTGTTTTCTTAAGGCGTGAGAAACCGGACAGTCAGGTCCGTAGAGACGAGCGGGGAAAATTTATTTGAAGGGAAAGAAAAAAGAGAAAAGCCAGACAGAGGAAGCGGTGGTGGGAGAAATGGACGCGGGTTTTTCCTGTTCTTCGGGACGGAGGCTTTAGCATTGAATACCAAATGGAGCAGACTCTGGAAGCAATCAAAGTGGACAGTTTTCTTCGGTTGGGATAGTTAGGCGTGAGATTAAGTGGAGGGGGATATTCTGATTTTAACTGCAAAAGGTTAGGACTTCCAAAAATACGGCGGAGAAAAGTTGGGAGGTTCTTCAGCCTCTTTCGACAGGCCAGAAATCGCGTGCTACAGACACATCTAGGTAGAAGCCTTGCTTAAACTCCGAGAAGTGGGCAAATGCCTGCGCTTTTTTTTGACGGTCGAGGAATGAATCGCAAGCTCGCTCCGTTCCCATATTTTTTCCCTTTCAAAGCTTGGAGTGGCAGGTTGGAATTTCCAAAAAAAAAATCATCCCAAAACATCATCGCAAAATAACTACAATAAAACTGTTAATCCAAAGAATAAAATGCAAGAAAGAAAGAAAGAAAGAAAGAAAGAAAGAAAGAAAGAAAGGAGGGAAGGAGGGGAGGAAGGAAAGAGGGAGGAAGGGAGGAAGGAAAGAAGGGAGGGAGGAGGAGAAAGGAAAGAAAGAAAGAAAGAAAGAAAGGAGGGAGGGAGGGAAGGAGGGAGGGAGGAAGGAAGGAAAGGAGGGAGGGAGGAAGGAAAGAGGGAGGGAGGAAGGAAGGAAAGAGGGAGGGAGGAAGGAAGGAAAGAAGGGAGGGAGGAGGAGAAAGGAAAGAAAGAAAGAAAGAAAGAAAGAAAGAAAGAAAGAAGATAGCAAACACGTTTCGAGGGGACGGGAAACCATTTCACACAGCAACAATAACAGTAACAACAACAACAACAACAACAACAACAACAACAACAACAATAATACTAATACTAATAATAATAATAATAATAATAATAATAATAATAATAATAATAATAATAATAATAATAATAATAATATAAAGATATAGATATAGATACCCACAGGGGTCGCTTCCTCTGCGCATTTCGCTCCCCAAACCCTTAGGTAAACTTTTGTGTTGGTAACCGTGCGGCTATACACAAGGGGACTTCCAAACAATGCATTTTATTTTTCCCTCCGGGCGAAAAGCTGCTTGAAAAAACGAAACCAACAAGGGTGTTAATAATAAAGACCACAATCCCAAATAGGCGAAGTTGTAGAACCTGTTTTCCAAAAGGGGAATCAATTCCTTTGATTTTTTTTTTAAACTAGACTGCGATCTGGAGAAACGCCGGACTTTGCCCCGTTTAGAGAAAGGGGGAAGGTCCTGCCAAGCCGAGCCCCCCCCCCCCAAGATATAGGCCAGGTGTCACCAGAGGAGAAAGAAATACAATTTTTTTTAAAAAAAACTCAAAATGCTTGGAACAAACTTCCAGCAGACGTGGTTGGTAAATCCACAGTAACTGAATTTAGACATGCCTGGGATAAACATATACCCATCCTAAGATAAAATACAGAAAATAGTATAAGGGCAGACTAGATGGACCATGAGGTCTTTTTCTGCCATCAATCTTCTATGTTTCTATGCTTCTAAAATGGAGGAGAAAACAGCCCTATGGCCTTAATGCGGGCGTCGCTTTAAAGGCCCGGTTGAGGCGGATTTTTTTTTTTTTTTTAAAAACAACAACAACAGACAAAACTAAATTTCTTTCTTTCTTTGGGCTCGGGTGAAATTTCAAGTTCTCTCGAGCAGCTTCCGGGTCCAAGGCAGGGGGGCTGAATCCTGGTTCCTACCCACTCCAACAGTTTCCCTCCACCCCCCCCTCCGGATAACCTGCATTTGGGGGATTTAAAAAATCCTCCTTTGCAAAACCTGCCATCGACTGTGGGCGCAGATTCCCACCCGAGCTTCTTTCAGGACCTATATAAGAAGAGATGCGCGTATAAAACCGCCTAAAGTCATTCGAAGAGTTGGGCGGCATATAAATAATATATATATAAATAATAAAAATAAATTAATGTGGGCGTGGACCTTAACTTTGCACTGTCAAAACTTACTATTTTTCTCTCTTTCTGTTACCCTCACACGTACACACACCTAACTGCAGTCCATTGGCGCTGGACTTCGCCAGCTGCTGCCATCCAGGGGACTACCGGTTCGAGACAAACCCCTTTAATTTTCCGAAGCAGCCAACGCCAGCCTCTCTTCCAGACAATCCTGGTTCTAACACCCTGTGTCTCTCGGGGGTAACCTTCCTTTCCCTCTGCTGCTCCCGGGCCTCAGATTTATATAGATATAGATATACTGTAGATATAGATATAGATATAGATTAGATGATAGATGATAGATGACAAATGATAGATAGATAGATAGATAGATAGATAGATAGAAGACAGACAGATACATGGATGGATGGATGGATGGATGGATAGATAGATAGATGATAGATAGAAGACAGACAGATACATGGATGGATAGATGGATGGATGGATGGATGGATGGATAGATAGATACATAGATAGAAGACAGACAGACAGACAGATAGATACATGGATGGATGGATGGATGGATGGATGGATGGATAGATAGATAGATAGATAGATAGATAGATAGATAGATAGATAGATAGATAGATTCTTTTGCCCATCAAAATCTCAGCTTTCCGTCCGGGTTGATGGGGGGTATTAACCACCCCTTTTACGGGGCTCGCCTACGCCGTCAACCCACCCCTCCCCGCCCTTCAAGGGCGCAAAGCCAAAGCCCGGATTTAAAGTGAGCCAAAGCTATCTTTTCCCCTTTCTCTGTGTCTACCGAATAAAATCCAATATTGCCAAAGAATCACTTAGGTCAGTGTTTCCCAACCTTGGCAACTTGAAGATATTTGGACTTCAACTCCCAGCATTCGCTGGCTGGGGAATTCTGGGAGTTGAAGTCCAAATATCTTCAAGTTGCCAAGATTTGGGAAACACTGACAGGGTATTTGAGATTTGCTGTCTTCTACCCAATACGGAAACCTGATGGGTTTTCGAGGGGTTCGCGGCGGGGAGCCAACTTTCCGTGGCGGGGTTTGTGAAAGAGGGGGAAATTCGGATTAAGGGGTGGGTGGGTTTCTTTTCCGAGCAGAACAACCCGCTCGTCTTATTAAGAGAGTTTCCCAGACTCTGTGCCCTCCTCGGTACCGACGTAGGCCTGGGGGCCAAGGTCGAACCGATGGAGCTCCAGTTTTCGGCGTGACATTCAATTTCCCCCCTACCGGTTCTGTGGAGGGTGGCAGGGGAAGGCTATTGCGAAATTTCCAGTCCCTCCCCACTCTGGGGCCAGTCAAGAGTGGGTGTTTTTGCCGGTTCTCAGAACGACTTCAAAATTTCCTTTACCGGTTCTCCAGAACCTGTTGGATTTCACCCCTTGCCCGGTTCTCTACCCTAGTAGTAGCCACTCAAATCTAGTTTGTGGGGGTGGGTGGGGGTGGAGACCGATCGCAGGCTTAATCCCTGCGTATTGGATACTTTACAGCTTCCGCCCACCCCCTTTTCTTCCCACGCAAAACTTCGGTGGCTTCGCCTTGACTGGAAGAATCTACTATCTAATTTCGTGACACCTTCCTTCCTTCCTTCCTTCCTTCCTTCCTTCCTTCCTTCCCCCTCCCCCTCCTTCCTTCCTATCTTGCTTGTTTGCTTCCTTCCTCCTTCCTTCCCTCCTGCTCCCTCCTTCATTCTTTCCTTCCTTCCCCCTCCCTCCTCCCTCTCTTCCCTCCCTCCTTCCTTCCTTCCTCCCTCCTTCATTCCCACCCTCCCCCTCCCTCCCTCCCTCCTTCCTTCCATCTTCCCTCCTCCCTCCTTCTTCCTTCCCTCCCCGTCCCCCATCCCTCCATCCTTCCTTTCCTCCCTCCCCCCGTCCCTCCATCCTTCCTTCTTTCCATCCTTCCTTCCTTCCCTCTTCCCTCCCTCCCCGCTCCTTCTTCCTTCCCTCCCTCCCCCGTCCCTCCATCCTTCCTCCCTCCCTCCCTCCCTCCCTTCCTTCTTGCTTATTTCTACCCTATGACAATCATTCAGTGTTGTACCCCATGATACTTGACAAATTTTTGACATAAAATTCTTTCATGTACACTGAGTGCGTCCAATAACGCTTGGCCAATAAAGAATTCTATATTATTCTATTCGAAATGTCCGTTTTTACACACACCCTCGCCTTGATCTCTGCGTGTCTATATGTTCAGCGGGTAGACCTCCGTGCGAAATTTCTCTCAGCCCACCCCACACACACACCCATCCCTGGTTTTTTTTCTTTTCTTTATTTTGTCGGCCTCCAAGTTTGGTACACTGTACACTGCTCAAAAAAAATAAAAAATAAGGTCAACTTAAAAACCAGAATCTAACTTCAAGTAACTTCCGTGAAGTCAAACTGTCCATTTAGGAAGCAGCGCGGATTGACAGTCAATTCCAGGTGCTGTTGTGCCAATGGAATAGTTGTGCAAATGAAATATCCAATGAGAATATTTCATTCATTCCGATCTACCATGTGTTCTTTGAGTGTTCCCTGTATTTTTTGAGCAGTACTGTATACTGTATTTCCAAATGATTCCCGACACCTCCCTTCTCGTGATTGGGACATTTCCAGCCTCTTCCCACACACCTCGTTTGAGGCTCACCGCAAAAGGCACAAAGGAAGTGAAAACGAACGTGGAGTTCATTTATTTATTTATTTATTGTTGTTGTTGTTGTTGTTGTTGTTATTATTATTATTATTATTATTACTATTATTATTATTATTATTATTATTATTATTATTATTATTATTATTATTATTATTATTTAGGGACGCTGGCACGAAGCACACAGTCTATAAAATAGCACCTGTGGGATCTCTGCCTTTCGCAAGGAGGAGGAAGGAAGGCCAAGCGAAGGAGAAGGGAGGGGATAAATTCCTTGCTCAGTTGGGCGTTTAATAAGGGGCGCAGATTGTTCCCATCGGCTTCGATGACGACCGGTTGAACATTTGAGGGGTGTTAAAAAAACAAAAAACCCTCCACCTTTTGCTTTGTTAGCGCGCGATCCCCACCAGATTTACTCAAAAGTAAATCCGGGCAAAGCGAAAGGGTTGGGTTGCAGTTTGGATCCGCTTTTCAAAGAGCGCGTATGGTTCGCTGAGCGGCAGTAAAACTTGGCGTTGGAGAGTTGGGTGTAGGATCGCGCGTAACCTTGCTGCCACTTGTTGCTCCCGTTTTTGGATAGCTGTGATGCCGGCTTTCCCCCCCACTCTCGTCGAAGTTGGCATTTAGGGATCCACTCCAGTCTATCAAATGTGTTATTTTTCTCCCCAAGAGGCAACTGGACTTCCAGTTTTTTCTTTGGAGATTTTGCCTCCTTCCTTTGAAGATTTCACCGAAGAAGCTTCTTGGATGAGAAGCGAAACATCTTCAAAGAAAAAACAAGACCATATAGTTGTCTCTTGCAAAAAAAAGCACCTTTGAGACAATCGTGAGCTGGAGGATTGAGAATCTCTGCAGACTACGTTAAATGCCCCGATCCTAATTCAAGGTCACCGTATTCTCCAATTAGATCCTCTAGGTATAGATTGAAATTTGCGGCAAAAATGATTGTTCTGTGTACAATCTTTGCGGGGGGGGCGCGGAGAATCCATAAAATAGCTTGTAGAGGAAGTTGGGAGGGGGAAAAAACCCCAATCAATTTGAAAGACGTATTGAAATGCGAATAAAATATTGCACCCTGTGGTGGAGGGAACAATAAAGAAAGAAAACGCCGCCTCTGTTTTTGTTTTTGTTTAAAAAAAAACCTTGCGGATTAAAACAGATTGAAATAAATTTAGGAGCTTTTCGCTTTTGAAGCCAGCCAGAAAAAAATAATAATATGGGCATTTCATCCTCCCAAAAATATTAAATTGGATTATTGTTGTTGTTGTTGTTGTTGTTGTTGTTGTTGTTGTTGTTCTTCTTCTTCTTCTTCTTCTTCTTCTTCTTCTTCTTCTTCTTCTTCTTCTCCTCCTCCTCCTCTTCCTCCTTCCTCTCCTACTACTCCTCTTACTCCTTACTCCTTACTCCTTACTTACTCCTACTACTCCCAACCCTCCTCCTCCTCCTATTACTACTACTACTACTACTACTACTACTACTACTAAAAGTTTGGAGCAAGTGAAAGTGAAAGGGGGGGGGAGGGAACGCGCCAGAGCAAACTCTGATTAATTTTCTTGTTTTTTAATTTTCTTGTTCCTTTCTTACAATTAGGAAGCTATAAGTTTCGGCATCCGTGTATCATAATACTATATCCGCAGCCTAATGAAAATTATAAAGGATAGATGAGATTACCCACAAGATGCCCTGATCTCTCTGCGCCAAATATTGTACTGGCTTTGGCAGAGCACACACGAAACAGCGATATACCCCAAAACAGCCTTTACTCTAAAAAGGTAGAGGCAAGGCTGAACAAGGGCAGGAAAGTACACTGCTCAAAAAAAGAAAAGAAAAAGGGAACACTTAAACAACACAATATAACTCCAAGTAAATCGAACTTCTGTGAAATCAAACTGTCCACTTAGGAAGCAAACACTGATTGACAATCAATTTCACATGCTGTTGTGCACATTCAACTTTATACAGAACGACGTATCCAATGAGGATATTTCATTCATACAGATCCAGGATGTGTGATTTGAGTGTTCCCTTTATTTTTTTTGAGCAGTGTATTTTTTCTGATGCAGGCAGAATTTACACTCATTTATAGGACAAAACAATCCACAAAGCCGAAATGCTTTGCACCCCTAAACCGCAGCAGACCGGTCTGGAAGGTGAAGAAATGAACTGTGTACAATTAATATAATCGAGGGTAGGGACAGAAGGAGGGGTTCTCTTTTTTAAATGCGTCCTGCTTCGTTCATTAATTTTGTACTGTATAGGGATAAAAAACGTCATGCTTTTCAAAATAAGGGGACCTGAAGCTTTCAACTTGGGAGGAAGGAAGGAAGGAAGGAAGGAATATTGTGTGGGCATCACATGAAGTCTTTAGAAGGTTCATCGCACGGTCAGCCAGAGGTTCAGACTGAATTTGGCATTTTTGTCCACCTATGGATAAAATCTCAAGGACCTGGGATAGGCAGGTGTGGGTGATGGACAGCGTCAAAGGCAGCTCCCCACAGAATGTAAGCTGTTCGGAGTAAAGCTGCCTTTTGCAATTGACTGATAGTGTGATTGTGTCAGTGCCGCATGTATTATTATTATTATTATTGTTGTTGTTGTTGTTATTTTATTGCTGTTGTTGTTATTATTATTATTATTATTATTATTATTATTATTATTGATTGTTGCAAATATGGCTTTATAATACATGTGATTTTAGTGATGTTTTTAATTGGGTTTTTAAAAAACTTATATTGTATTTATACTTGTTAGCCACTCAGAGTCCATTTGGAGTGAGTGGCATATAGATTAAATAAATAATAAATAAATAAATAAATAAAATAAATAAAATAAATATAAATAAATAAATAAATAAAAATAAATAAACAAACAAGCAAGCAAACAAGCAAACAAATAGATCCATCATCTTCTTCATCATCATCATCATCATCATCATCATCATCATCATCATCATCATTATTATTATTATTATTATTTTCCTGCATGCCAGGACTGCATGTTGTTGTCTACTCTTGAGTAAAATTTCCCTACTTCCTTGTATGCACCCATCAAGGGCAGCCTTCAAAAGCAGCCTTTTATTAATCCTCGCCCTCTTCTTCCCAACTTTCCCAGACTTAAAAATCCTCCGACCCATTTCTGGCTAGGAAACCCAGAAGCTCAAACGCTTCCAAAAAATGAGCTCCACATTGTCTTCGCGTAAATTGGCTGCGGGGGTGAAGTGGTGGCGGGGTTATTTCTTTGAGAGTCGTGCGTAAGGCTAGCGAACTTTAGATGGCCGTGAGAATCTCACCCTCGCTTTTTCAGAAGATCTGTGACGGTTCAGCTCTCCAGCTCCGACGTCGGCTGAGGCGACTTTTTGTTCTTTCTTAACGCTGTGAAAATAGAATAGCTGAAGGAGAGAAGTTGCCTTCCGCCTTCCCCAAGGCCTCTTTATATGGCTTCTTAAAATCCGGAGGTGGCGTCCTTCTGCTGTTTGACTGTCACAAAAAACCTCTTCCTTCTCCATGAAAGGAAATACATGAAAATTAAAATTTACATGGGAGTCCTTTCTGATATGGGAGTTAATATTATAATTTGTGGATTCAATGCCATTTACTTTTATGTATGTATGTATCTTTGTACAGTATTTAGAGAGAAAAGGGAGAGGAGAGGAGGAGAAGAGAAAGGAGATAGATAGATAGATAGATAGATAGATAGATAGATAGATAGAGAAAGGGAAAGAGAGATATAGATAGATAGAGAAAGAGGGAGAGAGAGAAAGATATATATATATATATATATATATATATATATATATATATATATATATATATATATATATATATATATATATATATATATATAGAGAGAGAGAGAGAGAGAGAGAGAGAGAGAGAGAGAGAGAGATAGGGAGGGAATAGAGATAGCTAATGGATGGACGGATTAGATAGAAGAGAGGGGGGATAGATGGATGGATGCCTGAGATAGACAGGGAGGGAGAGAGAGAGAGAGGATGGATGGATGGATGGGATAGAGATGGACGATAGACGATAGATGGACGGACTAGATAGGAGAGAGAGAGAGAAAGAGAAAGAAAGAAAGAAAGAAAGAAAGAAAGAAAGAGAGAGATAGAGAGAGATATCTTTATTCGGCAAAGCGCTAAGGACACTGTGCTTCCCTTTCTGTTTCCCATGCCCTAATTCGATAAATTCCCTATTTCTCCATTTATATCCCACCTTTCCCCCAGGTGCTGGAAGCTGATCCTGAGTCTAACCTGCGAGGCAGGGCATTTCCGAGGCAGCCTCTGCTCCAGGCTAAAGCCAGGTTCGCAGCTCCAGGAAAAGCAGGCCCAGCCCCGGGCGAACCATCTTCCTCGGATTGGGAGCCCCGAAAGCCTTCGGGGGGCCCAGAACCCGCCTCGGGAGGGGATCAGCCAGATGGACGGGGATTCTTCCCTTTCGGCCCCCGGGACTCCTCCGGAGAGTTTCCAGGCGGAGATCTGGGGAAGTTCCCGGCCTTTCCCCAAATGGCTTCGGCCGGGGAGGGAGGCGCCGGGGTGGAGGAGTTCCCCCGGGCATCGATCGGTTGGCCAGCCCAGGAAACGGATCTTTACGTGTCGGAGCTGGAGCGTTTCTGAGAGATCTGCGGAAGGCTGGAGTGGAGGGCACCCAGAGGAGGCCGCCGAAGGAGCCGATTTCTCTCTTGTCTTTCCCCGCTTTTCCCCCTTCCTTTCGCGCTTTCATGCTTTCTCCATTTTCTCTGTCACTCTCCCTCCCTCCTTCTCTTCCCTTCCCTTATCCTTCTTTATTTAGTTACTTACTCACTCACTCACTCATTCATTCATTCACTCATTCACTCATTCACTCATTCATTCACTCATTCACTCATTCATTCCCTTCCCTTCCTTTCCCTTATCTTTTAATTTCCTTAGCCTTCTTTATTCCTTCCTTCCCTTCCCTTTCCTTCTTTTCTGTTATCCTTTAATTTCCTTAGCCTTATTCCTTCCTTCCTTCCTTCCTTCCTTCCTTCTCCTTTCATTCTTTCTCTCCCCCTTCCTCCCTCCCTTCCCTCTCTTTTTCTTTTCCTTTTTATCCCTTCCGTTGCTTTTCTCCTATCTGCCTCACTCTCTTTCTCTCTTTTCCTTCCTTCCTTCCTTCCTTCCTTTCTTTTACTCCCTTCCTTCTCCCTTCCTGAATTTTCCTAGAATTAACCTCCCATAGTCTCTAGCCCAGAAAATATCCTGCTTCATATCGGAGAAGTTAATATGATTCCTTTTAGTACAAAAGCTCAAATGAGGCCTTTGGAGTCACTCATAATGGGACAGTCCTATCTGTCTGAGAGGCTCTTGTGCCCAGGTGGCTGTGATATAGGAACTTGTTTAAGTGAAATATATTTTTTGTGAAGAAAATTGAAGATCTGCCTCAGAGAATTTGCAACAATTGACAAAATGTTCACTGCCCCAATAATACCCCAGAGCCAGCATTGCATCAAATATTATACTAACTTCAAGGATCTGTTAACATGGTGAGAAAATTAAAAGTATTAAATTATTTCAGTCAACTTGTCAGGCCGGAGCCATTTTAATTAGGGTCTTTGGCTTGCTAGACTTTACAGTATTTTCATGTGCATTCTTTACTGTGGGAATTAGGGAGTGGGAATTGAATGACGGCTGTCGGTATGTAGCCATAACAAATTCTTTCTAGATAGTCAAGGTCATCATTTGTCTTCGCACTCCTGCAACTGCATAGAAGGAGATGGCTTGGATTCTTGCCAGAGTGGAAGTTGAAGATTGACTCTGATTTAATTTTCAATGCTATTTGGAACACAGCTATTTTAATTTCTGCTGTTTATAGCCCATTATTTTGGATGT
Source organism: Erythrolamprus reginae (assembly GCF_031021105.1). Lineage (NCBI taxonomy): Eukaryota > Metazoa > Chordata > Lepidosauria > Squamata > Dipsadidae > Erythrolamprus > Erythrolamprus reginae. The sequence goes on from NC_091950.1 coordinate 22,449,504, forward strand.
AATAGCTATTTTGTAAAAAAAAAAGAAAAAAAAAAGTACTAGTTACAAATAAATATAGGCTATTTAACCCAGAAATTACTTATACATATAATAATACTATAATATAATAATACTATATTATATTATATTATATTATATTATATTATATTATATTATATTATATTATATTATATTATATTATATTATATTATATTATATTATATTATATTATATTATATTATATTATATTATATTATATTATATTATATTATATTATATTATATTATATTATATTATATTATATTATATTATATTATATTATATTATATTATATTATATTATATTATATTATATTATATTATATTATTATATTATATTATATTATATTATATTATATTATACCATACTATACTATATTATATTATACTATATTATACTATATTATCATTTATTATATATATATATATTATAATATATATTATATATTATATAATATAATATACTATTATATAATATAAATTATATATTATTATATATTATTATAATAATAAGAGCCAGGATGGCGCAGCAGGTAGAGTGCTGTACTGCAGGCCACTGAAGCTGACTGTAGATCTGAAGGTCAGCGGTTCAAATCTCATCACCTGCTCAAGGTTGACTCAGCCTTCCATCCTTCCGAGGTGGGTAAAATGAGGACCTGGATTGTGGAGGCAATAGCCTGGCTCTGTTAAAAAGTGCTATTGCTAATCTGTTGTAAGCCGCCCTGAGTCTAAGGAGGAGAGCAGCATAAAAATTGGATAAATAAATAAATATTATAATAATACATATAATAATATTATAATATGATAATACATATAATAATACTTATACATATATTAGATCCTGGAACAAACTTCCAGCAGACGTGGTTGGTAAATCCACAGTCACTGAATTTAAACATGCCTGGGATAAACATATATCCATCCTAAGATAAAATACAGGAAACAGTATAAGGGCAGACTAGATGGACCATGAGGTCTTTTTCTGCCGTCAATCTTCTATGTTTCTATGTTTCTATAAGCCACCTAACCTATAGACGTAGCTTTTGATATACTCTGGAACATAAACAGAGGCAGAATCTACCCCAGACATTTAGGCTCTGTCCACATATTTTGCATGTTATATATTATGTTGGTTGGGGCTGAGGATGGTGAATTTAGCCAGGCCCCATAATTTGCACTAAGCCAATCAAATATATGGATGAAAATACCCTTCCTTCAGCCATGCAAGCTCATTGGCTGACTTTGTTCCTCCCCCTCATGGTTCCTCCCCCTCAGCCAAAGAGCCAATCAGCGGAGGCGTGGGGAAATACAGGCATTTATGGGCCATTTCTTGCTGCTTAGCTCAACCTACCTTACAAGGTTGTTGATGAATGCAAAAGATAGCATAGGATATAAATCTTGCAAATGAGTGAATAATTAAGGGAGGCTGCTTGCTGCTCCTTGAATCGAGGCCTACTAGTTATATACCATGAGGGCTGCATACCAGCGACATAGTTTTAAAAGTAGCTGGAAGATGGAATTAAAACTAAAAATTGATTTAACCTTTTTTTAAAGTAAAGCATAACTAACTTGAACATTATTATTATTTATTAGATTTGTATGCCTCCCCTCTCTGAAGATTGTTCTGTATTTTAAAAAACCTACAATTTGGTGATAAATTTAGCATATGTCTTATTTATTTTTGTTTGTTTGTTTGTTTGTTTGTTTGTTTGTTCGTTCATTCAATTTTTATGCCGCCCTTCTCCTTAGACTCAGGGCGGCTTACAACATGTTAGCAATAGCACTTTTTTAACAGAGCCAGGCTATTGGCCCCACAATCTGGGTCCTCATTTTACCCACCTCGGAAGGATGGAAGGCTGAGTCAACCTTGAGCCCGTGATGAGATTTGAACCGCTGACCTTCAGATCTACAAGTCAGCTTCAGTGGCCTGCAGTACAGCACTCTACCTGCTGCGCCACCCCGGCTCTTAGGACTACCATCTAGCTTTTTTTTTTAAAAAACCCAAATTGAATGGATATGATATCTTAGGGCTTTAAATTGTCCATCTCTTACCTATAGGGTGTACAGTATTTGGAAAATATATCATGTAGAGAGTTGAAGAACTAAATAACGTGGAATAAGGTTGATAAAATAATGAAGACAGATATGTGAAGCATAATGATAGTTTAAGAAAACTATACAAATGGGTATTGTTTTTATGGGGCATTTGGTTATGATAAAATGTGGGGGGGGGGACACACGAATGATAGAAACATAGAAGATTGACCCAGAAAAAGACCTCATGGTCCATCTCCTCTGCCCTTATACTATTTCCTGTGTTTTATCTTAAGATGAATATATGTTTATCCCAGATTTATTAAAAAGTAATAAAAGGAAAATAAGCAAATATGTCTTAAAATTAAAAGACATAAATAGTAACTATATTGGTAAATTAAGCAGATAGCAGTTAATTCAGGGGGTAAACATGTTTGAAATTAAATGGTAGATATCCCAGAAGACAAAATAAATGTATATTTCTTTCTTTTTTTAGAAGCACAATAATTTTATGAAAATATAACTGAAATAATTTTTTTTACATATTAAGAATATATGAATGATTTACAAAATGTATAAGCAGGTGTTTACAATATTGTTACAGTTAAAGGTATAAATGTATAGATTGTTGGAAAAAATAAAAATAATTTTTAAAAAAATATTATGCATCTCTGATTTTTGGCTTAGCATCTTGGAGATATCAAGGCAATGATTACTAAAACATGGCTAAAGGAAACAGTGGTTTAAAGTAGCATGTGAACCCTGACTTTTCTAACAAAAGCTGAATTACAGAAAGGGACTATATCAGTTGTTCTAAATTGGTAATGGACAATACCCCAAACCTGGTCTAGTTACTCTGGCAGTATTTGAGACAGAAGGAAATCTCCTTCCTGTTTAGCATCAGTTTTTTCCTGTCCGATCTACCTCACAAGGTTATCGTCCTTGGGCTAAGGAAGAGGGAAAAAGGCAGGCACTAAATGCAAGCTGTGAATTTATATCAATCCATCGGATCTGGAAGAAGGAATCCTAACCTCAAATAGCGCCTGCTATGAACACAGGGATGATGAGCCATCTTGCAAAAATGGCGGTTTCCAGAGGATGGTTTAGGAATGAACAGATGGATGGATGAATGAATGAATGAATGAATGAATGAATGAATAGTGGCACCTCTACTTACGAACTTAATTCGTTCTGTGACCAGGTTCTTAAGTAGAAAAGTTTGTAAGAAGAAGCAATTTTTCCCATAGGGATCAATGTAAAAGCAAATAATGTGTGCAATTGGGGAAACCACAGGGATGGTGGAGGCCCTATTTTCTCCCAGGAGATTCCTAGAGAGGCCCCACGGAGGCTTCTCCCTGCCTTTTCCGGCCCTGTTTCCTCCCAGGAGATTCCTAGAGAGGCCCCATGGAGGCTTTCCTCTCCTCTCTCCCTCCCCTCATCTCGCTTCTTCTCCCTCCCTCTCCTCACTTAGTCATTTACTTTCTCCTCGGTGCCCCTGAAAATAAAATAGTGTTTGTTTTCAAGACTTGAATATCTTCCCACACCCACATAACAGCTAGGCTCAAGAGCTACCTACTGTTCTGAGCAAGGAGCCCCCCAAGAAATAGGTCCACATACATCCCGAGTATACAAATTTGAAGCATATATTTTCTAATGGTTAATAGCAGAAATGGTTAACTGTAAAAATATAATCAATTCATGGAAAATTCTCTGCTGCTAATCACAGTCTCAGGCCAAAAACTCCCCAAAATTTTCTTTGATCCAGTTTATTTATTGACTTGGCAGGAATCCCAAAGATACAAATTGTAGTTTCCACTGCTTTATTTTCACAGAAATAGTTCTCAGTCACAATCATCTGAGCCATGTCTCATTGTTGAACTTTGACGTCCACAATAGCTCATCAGGAGACACATCCTTATATAGCCAAAAGGCGTGACCAAGTGTTCTATAGAGCAGTGTTTCCCAACCTTGGCAACTTGAAGATATCTGGACTTCAACTCCCAGAATTCCCCAGCCAGCATTCACTGGCTGGGGAATTCTGGGAGTTGAAGTCCAAATATCTTCAAGTTGCCAAGGTTGGGAAACACTGCTATAGAGCTATTCACATATAGATCTCTTTCTCCTCAGCCATTCCTGCCTGCTAATACTTCTGCGCACTTTTGCATCGAAAAGTGACTCTTCCTCTTCTCCTGAGACACTCACGGGCACCTCTGCAGGTGCTACAGGCCCTGGTTGGCTTTCAGTCCTGACTCCACATCTTCTCTGACCTCCTCACTATCAGACTTGGGTGCCAAGTACACTGGCCTAGGATACCAAAACACATCCGTCTCTTCATCCTTGGAATCTGTGATCAACTGAGCGGGATGTGGATGGGCCACAACACCTACTTGGGCCAGTGACTGGATATGCAAATCTCAATATATTGTTCTGCTGGCGTGTCTCAACTGCCCGAAATTACAGGGTAATTAATCCAGGAAGACACACACCACACAATAAAAGGAAAACCCAAAAACGGATGTTCTGGTACACACAAGGCACAGGTGAAATGCAATCCAATTGCTCACCCAATAACTGGGAAATTGAGTCCAATTCTAAAGTCCAGAGAGTCCACATACACAATCCCGAAGAGCAAAAACCACGATCGTGACGAAACAATGAATCAGATAAACTGCCATGAGGCTAAAACACCAGGCTGCACTTTTATCTGTAGCACTAATTACAGCAGCCCCACCCAACCACAGGTGGCCTCATTTTCTCTTGTAATAATCCTTCAGTTGTTGTCTCCTATGCATCACTCTACGCATGCGTGTATGTGTCATTAATTCTTGTTCAGAATCCAGCGATGATACAGATGACTGATCTCCTGGGCTGTCTGCCAAGCTCCCTTCTTCCCTATCACTCACGCATCCTTGGTCAGAGGAGGCTTCGTCGGCAGATTCTACTGGGAGCAAACCAGGCCTGCGGCATGTGGATGTCACCCCCACTTCCACCTCCACATTCCTTGGGGCAGGAGCTGGGACAGAGCTAACCACAACGATATATTGAAATCCCAGTTTCTGCAGCTATAAAATATTCCTCCAGGTCTCCTGTCTGAAATTTATTTATTTTATTTGTTAATTAGATTTCTATGCGATCCTTTTCGAAGCGATTCAGGGCGGTGTACAACATTGTAAATACAAACAATATATGTAAGAAATCTAATTATCTTAAAAGAACATATACAAAATTAATAAAAACATAGAAACGTAGAAACATAGAAGATTGACGGCAGAAAAAGACCTCATGGTCCATCTAGTCTGCCCTTATACTATTTCCTGTATTTTATCTTAGGATGGATATATGTTTATCCTAGGCATGTTTAAATTCAGATACTATGGATTTACCAACCACGTCTGCTGGAAGTTTGTTCCAAGCATCTACTACTCTTTCAGTAAAATAATGTTTTCTCACTGTTGCTTCTGATTTTTCCGCCAACTAACTTCAGATTGTGTCCCCTTGTTCTTGTGTTCACTTTCCTATTAAAAACACTTCCCTCCTGAACCTTATTTAACCCTTTAACATATTTAAATGTTTCACTCATGTTCCCCCCTTTTCCTTCTGTCCTCCAGACTATACAGATTGAGTTCATGAAGTCTTTCCTGATAAGTTTTATGCTTAAGACCTTCCACCATTTTTGTAGCCCATCTAAAAATCTAAAAGCCCCTTATGCATCCATCCACATCCACCCAATTCAATCGTTCATCGGCTGGGGGAGAATCTTGTGGCTCACGTCCCGATGCCCGCCAGCAGAGGTAGGTCTTCAGAGGTTTCCGAAAGACCAGGAGGGAGGGGGTGGTATGTATCTCTGGAGGGAGTTCATTCCAGAGGGCCGGGGCCACCACAGAGAAGGTTCTTCCCCTAGGTCCTGCTAGGTGACATTGCATGAGGCAGAATATGGTCCCGTAGGTAGTCTGGTCCTAAGCCATATAGGGCTTTACAGCTCATAACCAACACTTTGAATTGTGCCCAGAGACCAACTGGCAACCAATTTCAACAAAGAATAATAATTTTAATAATAATAATAATTTATTAGATTTGTATGCCGCCCCTCTCCGGAGAGGCTCACAACAATATACAAATCCAATATTTAAAAAGAAAAACATTTAAAAAACCCATCATTAAGAACCATTCAATACAATCATACCATTCATAAAACTATATGTGCTCAGGTTATCTCAGTTACCTCATGCCTGGCGACAAAGGTGGGTCTTAAGTAACTTGTGAAAGGCAAGGAGGGTGGGGGCCATTCTAATTTCTGGGGGTGCTGATTCCAGAGGGCCGGAGCCACCACAGAGAAGGACTCGCCAGATGACATTGTTTAGTCGACGGGACCCGGAGAAGGCCAACTCTGTGGGACCTTATCGGTAGCTGGGATTCGTGCAGCAGAAGACAGTCCCGGAGATATTCTGGTCTGATGCCATGTAGGGCTTTAAATGTTGATAAACTGCTGACAATCTCTCTCGCCAGTCTTGAGCAACATGGGCTACCTGGTGTAAAGCAGCCTCCTCGCTGGTCTCAAAAACAAATCCTATTCTTTTGTAGCTTTTGTTAGCTGTGGGGACTCAGCACAGAAGAGGCTTCGGCCTTCAAATACGCTGCTCCACAGCATCTTAGAGTCATCTTGTTGAATCCTGCAGAGTACCGGATGAAGGACTTTTGATATGGACTTTATTCAGCAGTGCTACGTTGAAAAACAAGGCTGCTTCTCTTTAATAATTCATTTTTTTTGCAAAGAAATAAATTATTACTATTAATGGGCGATTAATAATATATTAATCCACCTTGGATAAGGGCCAGGCCATTTCCTGACTTGTTTCTTAACCAGTTCGAAAGTTGTGCTTAAGGGAAGGGAAGGAATTTTGAAGCCATGACATGTTGAGATGGTTGAGTGTTGTTGTTGTTTTTAATTCCTGTTTGAAATGTTGAGGGGAGGGAAGTAAAATGTGAATTGCTACATGCGTTTTTAAGGCAATAAAAGAGGCAAGATGGGGTGGCTGTGGGTCTTGCCTCCCAAGTACAATTCCATCTGTCCGTCAATTACCCTGGGGGGAGAATCATTGACCCCCTCAGAGAGGGTTCACAACTTGGGCGTCCTCCTCGATCCACAGCTCACATTAGAGAAACATCTTTCAGCTGTGGCGAGGGGGGCGTTCACCCAGGTTCGCCTGGTGCACCAGTTGCGACCCTATTTGGACCGGGAGTCACTGCTCACAGTCACTCAGGCCCTCATCACCTTGAGGCTTGACTACTGTAACGCTCTCTACATGGGGCTACCTTTGAAAAGTGTTCGGAAACTTCAGATCGTGCAGAATGCAGCTGCGAGAGCCATCATGGGCTTTCCCAAATATGCCCATGTTACTCCAACACTCCGCAGTCTGCATTGGTTGCCGATCAGTTTCCAGTCACAATTCAAAGTGTTGGTTATGACCTATAAAGCCCTTCATGGCACCGGACCAGATTACCTCAGGGACCGCCTTCTGCTGCACGAATCCCAGCGACCAGTTAGGTCCCACAGAGTGGGTCTTCTCCAGGTCCCGTCAACTAAACAATGTCGCTTGGGGGGACCTAGGGGAAGAGCCTTCTCTGTGGCGGCCCCAGCGCTCTGGAACCAACTCCCCCCAGAGATTAGAATTGCCCCCACCCCCCTTGCCTTTTGTAAGCTGCTTAAAACCTCCTCTGCCCCAGACATGGGGGAACTGAGATACTCTTTCCCCCTAGGCCTTTACAATTTTATGCATGGTATGTCTGTATGTATGATTGGTTTTTATATAATGGGTTTTAACTGTTTTTAGTACAGTATTGGATTATACTGTTTTGTTACTGTTGTTAGCCGCCCCGAGTCTGCGGAGAGGGGCGGCATACAAATCCAATAAATAATAATAAAATAATAATAATAATAATATTACATACGGTCCAGGCGGGGGCTAATACTTGCTGCCACTACTGGTGTGATGCGTGTGCAGCTTTCGGTCATCAGCGTGTAGTGCGATTTTGCTTCTGTGCATGTCTGCGGAGAGGGGCGGCATACAAATCTAATTATTATTATTATTATTATTATTATTAATAATAATAATAATAATAATAATCTCACGAGGAAATGCATACACGAGAGAAATTTTTACAATTATTTGTTGTGGGTGTTGCTTATTTTGTGGGTGTGGCTTGATGGTCATGTGACCAGGTGGGAGTGGCTTGAACAATCATCATCGTTCACGTGAACTGTTAAGTCCTCGACTTACAACCTCACCAGTGTCGCTCGCTCAGGTGACAGTTTGCTTCGTGTTTCCTGTGCTCTCCTTCCTGGGTCACCTCCACGCCTCAGGCTGGGTAGCTAGGCGAACGGGTGCCGATCAGCTGTTGAGAAAAGAGGGGGGAGGAAAAGGACCCCCCGCAACTCCTGCCGGTGCTGGTCTCCCTGCCACTTTCCAAGGTGGAGGTGGAGGATGGGAGGGGGGATTTAAAAATATCGAAAAGCCAAGGGACAGTCACAAGGTTATTATTGCAGCACAACACCTTTTCAACTCAGCTGCAGGTGGAGTGAGGGCTTTGCGAGGGGAAAATGACCATAGTCCAGAGTGCTTTGCTTTGGCTCAGCTTGGCTCTCTCCTTTTGTTCCCTGCTGCTGTTGCATTCCACCCTGTCCTGCCTGCTGCCCACCCATGGTCATAAGTGTGAAAACTG
>NC_091950.1:22463274-22513120 GCF_031021105.1 Erythrolamprus reginae
TATCTATCTATCTATCTATCTATCTATCTATCTATCTATATAATCTATCAATGGTATCTATCTATCATCTATCTATCTATCATCTATATATCTATATATCTATCTATCATCTATCAATGGTATCTATCTATCTATCTATCTATCATCTATCTATCTATCTATCTATCATCTATCAATGGTATCTATCTATCTATCTATCATCTATCAATAGTATCTATCTACCTACCTACCTGCCTGCCTGCCTGCCTGCCTGCCTGCCTGCCTGCCTATCTATCTATCTATCTATCTATCTATCTATCTATCTATCTATCTATCTATCTATCTATCTATCTATCTATCATCTATCAATGGTATCTATCTATCTATCTATCTATCTATCTATCTATCTATCTATCTATCATCTATCGATGGTATCTATCTATCTATCTATCTATCTATCTATCTATCTATCTATCTATCTATCTATCATCTATCAATGGTATCTATCTATCTATCTATCTATCTATCTATCTATCTATCATCTATCAATGGTATCTATCTATCTATCTATCTATCTATCTATCTATCTATCTATCTATCTATCTATCTATCTATCAATGGTATCTATCTACCTACCTACCTACCTATCTATCTATCATCTATCAATGGTATCTATCTATCTATCTATCTATCTATCTATCTATCTATCTATCTATCGATAGATCTATCATCTATCAATGGTATCTATCTATCTATCTATCTATCTATCATCTATCAATGGTATCTATCTACCTACCTACCTATCTATCTATCATCTATCAATGGTATCTATCTATCTATCTATCTATCTATCTATCTATCTATCTATCTATCTATCTATCTATCTATCTATCATCTATCAATGGTATCTATCTATCTATCTATCTATCTATCTATCTATCATCTATCAATGGTATCTATCTATCTATCTATCTATCTATCTATCTATCTATCTATCTATCTATCTACCTACCTACCTACCTACCTACCTACCTACCTACCTACCTACCTATCATCTATGAATGGTATCTCTCTCTCTCTCTCTCTCTTTTATTTTTGTAAGTAATTCAAGGCAACGAACATACCCAATGCTCCTTCCTCCTATTTTCACCACTATCACAACCCTGTGAGGTGGGTTGGGTTGAATGACTGGTCCAAAGTCACTGGCTTTCAACAACAACAACAACAGCAGCAGCAACAACAACAACAACAGCTATAACAAGAACAACAACAGAATTGGAAGGGACCTTGGAGGTCTTTCAGTCCAACCCCCTGCTTGGGCAGGAAATCCTACACTACTTCAGGCAAATGGTTATCCAACATTTTCTTTAAAACGTCCAGCGTTTGAGCATTCACAACTTCTGGAGGCAAGCTGTTCCACTGGTTAATTGTTCTAACTGCCAGGAAATTTCTCCTTAGTTCTACGCTGTCTGAAGAACTCTGGGAGTTGAAGTCCACAAGTCTTAAAGCTGCCAAGGTTGGAGACCCCTGATCTAGAGCAGTGTTTCTCAACAATGCTGCCAATATATGTGGGTTTCCCTGGTCGGCAGGGCTGGGGAATTCTGGGAACTGAAGTCCACATACCTTAAAGTCCCTGAGATTGGGATACATTGCTTTAGAGAAGAGAGGCAACTTGCCCCACCCACCCTTTTGGTTGCCAGTCAAGGATCTCAACTTCATTTCAGCATCTCACCGCCAACCTGACAATTGACCTTGACGCTGTTTCTGAGTGGTCTAACATATGGCAACTCCAAATCTCAACTAGCAAACGCTCTGTCCTACACATTGGGAAGAAGAATCTGAACTCCAAATACGAACTGAATAATCAAATTATCACAGATAATCCCCACTCGGTTAAAGACCTTGGTATACTAGTAACAAAAGATTTAAGTGCCAAAGCCCACTGCAATAATATAGCCAAGAAGGCTTCAAGAGTTGTAAACCTAATCCTACGTAGCTTCTGCTCTGGCAATGTCACGCTACTTACCAGAGCTTACAAAACTTTTGCCAGACCCATCCTCGAATACAGCTCATCTGTTTGGAACCTATATCGCATCTCAGACATTAACACTCTTGAAAATGTCCAAAGATACTTCACCAGAAGAGCCCTTCACTCCTCCATTCGAAATAGAATACCCTATGAGACTAGACTTTCAATCCTGGGCCTAGAAAGCTTAGAACTAAGACGCCTTAAACAAGATCTAAGTCTTGACCACAAGATCATATGCTGCAACGTCCTGTCTGTCGGCAACTACTTTAGCTTCAACCACAACAACACAAGAGCACACAACAGATTTAAACTTAATATTAACTGCTCCAAACTTGACTGTAAAAAATATGACTTCAGTAACCGAGTTGTCGAAGCGTGGAACTCATTACCGGACTCCATAGTGTCGTCCCCAAACCCCCAACACAACATAGATTAGATTATCTATGGTTGACCTATCCAGATTCCTAAGAAGTCAGTAAGGGGCGAGTACAAGTGCACTAGAGTGCCTTCCGTCCCCTGTCCTATTGCTCTCCTATATCTCCTATACCTCTTCTATTCTTTCATTGATATGTTCTATTACTATATCTTCTTTTCTATTATTTCTTAGATATATTTTACTATGAGTATCTCCTCTATAACCTTCATCATGTATTTTACTATGTGTGTGTATATATATATATATATATATACCCACTAAAACCCTCATTGTGTATTGGAAAAATAAAATAAAATAAAATAAAATAAAGTAAAGTAAAGTAAAGTAAAGTAAAGTAAAGTAAAGTAAAGTAAAGTAAAGTAAAGTAAAGTAAAGTAAAGTAAAGTAAAGTAAAGTAAAGTAAAGTAAAGTAAAGTAAAGTAAAGTAACGTAACGTAACGTAACGTAACGTAAAGTAAAATAAAATAAAATAAAATAAAATAAAATAAAATAAAATAAAATAAAATAAAATAAAATAAAATAATAAAATAAAATAAAATAAAATAAAATAAAATAAAATAAAATAAAATAAAATAAAATAAAATAAAATAAAATAAAATAAAATAAAATAAAATAAAATAAAATAAAATAAAATAAAATAAAATAAAATAAAATAAAATAAAATAAAATAAAATAAAATAAAATAAAATAAAATAAAATAAAATAAAATAAAATAAAATAAAATAAAATAAAATAAAATAAAATAAAATAAAATAAAATAAAATAAAATAAAATAAATTTTCCACTCAGCAAAATCAGGCAGTGAAAAAAATCCTGAGCTTTTGGTATCCAAAAAACCCCCTGTCTGGCAGCACCTTTTCCGAGTGACAGATTGCATTAAATTGTAAAATTAAGCACCATGCTCATGAATCATTTAACAAAATGTGCCAGCCAGAAAATGTGACACTGGAATCCTTCCAATTTTTTGTTAACTAGACTAGAACGGTTCTTCTACAACAATGAGGACTGAATTTTTCATAGGCCCGGTGGGCGATTTGCTCGAAGATAGGGTACACTCTTCCAGCTGAGATGACCATCATTGGTCAGCAGTGAAAGGAATCGTGGTGATGGTGAATAACAACAGCTGTTCACTGCAATTTTGGTATAGTGGTTAAGATGCTGGCTTAGAAACCAGATGACTATAAATTCTAGTCCTGCATGAAAGCTAACTGAGCGATTTGGGACCAATCATAGGAGCTGGTGAGTTCTAGTCCCGCCTTAGGCATGAAAGATGGATGGATGACTTTGGGCCAATCACAGGAGACGATGAGTTGTAATCCCACTTTAGGTATGAAAGATGGATAGATAATTTTGGGCCAATCACAGGAGTCTGTGAGTTCTACTCATGCCTTAGGCATGAAAGATGGATGGGTGACTTTGGGCCAATCACAAAAGATGGTGAGTTCAAGTCCCGCCTTAGGCATGAACGATGGATGGGCGACTTTGGGCCAATCACAGGAGACAGTGAGTTCTATTCCTGCCTTAGGCATGAAAGATGCCTAAATCTGGGTGCTTTTGGACTAATCACCCTCAGTCAAGCCCACCTCACAGGGTTGTTGGAGGGAAAATAGGAGGCAAATGAATTAGATAACATTCACAGCCTTGAATGGACCAAATTTCTAAAAAAGATGGGAAAGAAATATAATAATTATACAGAATATTGATATTATAATCATTATTGGCACAGTGGGTGCCGTTCCAAAAAAATCCTGGACAGCACTTTGAAAATCTGCTTATTGACAAAGTTTCTGCCTGTCAATTACAAAAGGCCACACCACTTGCTACACTGATACGTTACGACATCTTAGGTTCTTGGAAATAACTCAATGCATAATGAAAGCCAAGAGCTGGCAACTGTGACTTCACACTTTTGTGTGTATAATAACAATTTTGAATAATACTACCACGATAAAGATCTTCTGCTTGGGGGGGGGGGAATTCTTGAGTTGTGGAAAAGAATATTAGATTAAATTAGAAGGATTTAGGAGTAGTGATTTCTGACAGTCTCAAAATGGGTGAACAGTGCAGTCAGGCGGTAGGAAAAACAAGTAGGATGCTTGGCTGCATAGCTAGAGGTATAACAAGCAGGAAGAAGGAAATTGTGATCCCGCTGTATAGAGCGCTGGTGAGACCACATTTGGAATACTGGGTTCAGTTCTGGAGACCTCACCTACAAAAAGATATTGACAAAATTGAACGGGTCCAAAGACAGGCTACAAAAATGTTGAAAGGTCTTAATCATAAAACTTATTAGGAAATACTTAATGAACTCAATCTCTATAGTCTGGAGGACAGAAAGGAAAGGGGGGACACAATCAAAATTTAAATGTTAAATGGTTAAATAAGGTTGAGGAGGGAAGTGTTTTTAATAGGAAAGTGAACACAAGAACAAGGGGGCACAGATCTACAGTCAGCTCCAGTGGCCTACAGTACAGCACTCTACCTGCTACGCCACCCCATATAGTATTATAGTACATATTAACATAACATAACATTAGTAGAATGTAGTAATAGAAAGGATAATAAGATAGTAGAACAGGGACATTAGGCACAAAAGTGCACTTATGCACGCCCCTTACAGAAGGAAATGGCGGTATTAGTTAAAAGGAATGTAATGGGAGAATTAAGAGGAATAAAAGAAGCAGTGATAGAAAGCGCTCAGGCGGTAATAGTCCTAGGCTGGAAGGATGCAACAAAATGGGCGATATAAAATTGGTATCGATACATGATGGATCATATTCAATTTGAGATTATGGAGAAGAGGATGAATTCAGCCAATGAAACTGGTCTGCGGGAACTGATGGGACGATGGGACAAGGTAAGAGGATATATGGTTGGTAGAATTCAAGACCAAGCTATAAAGAATAAATTGGAATCCCTTTATAATATGTAAATAGAAATATTGCTCTTGAGTTAAAATGGTATATACAAAATATGTCCCCATTTTAGTGGAGGGGTATGAATGTTGTTGAGTGGTGGGCACTAAGAACACTGGACACACCGTTATATGTTGTGTGTATGTTATATTGTTAAAAATCAATGAAATAAAAAATGAATAAAAAAAACTAAAGTCCAGGACTATCCATATTACCCTCACTAAAAGCAAAGGCATTTAGAGAGATTCTAAAATTTAACCTTTGTCATGCATGGCCTACTTTCTAAATATTTGGGGGCAGGGGTGAAAGGCTACCAATTTGGCCCAGATCGGCCATTTATTTATTTATTTCTTATTTAGATTTGTATGCCGCCCCTCTCCGAAGAAGGCCATACCAATAGCAGTGGGCACTGGTGGTTTGGAGAACTGGTAGCGACGGCAGTGTGAGGCTCCGCCCACCCCATGCACTTCCGAACCGATAGAAAAGGTACCATATTTTTTCAGAGACTAAGATACACCAAGATTTCAAAGAGGTAAGTAAGAAAAAAGTTTTTGTCCTCCCCAGCCCCAGGAGCAGTAGTGGGGTGCTACTGGAGCGGTAGGAGATGGCGCACTGGTAGGAGGCTCCAGAATATTCGAGTCTAGTTGCGTAGGGTATTCTGTTGCGAGTAGAAGAGTGGGAGGCTCTTTTAGTAAAGTATCTCTGGACATTTTCTAGAGTGTTTATGTCCAAAATACGGTGTGGGTTCCAGACAGATGAGCTATATTCAAGGATTGGCATCGGACCAGAATATCTCTGAGACCGCCTTCTGCCGCACGAATCCCAGCAACCAGTTAGGTCCCACAGAGTGGGCCTTCTCCAGGTCCCGTCGACTAAACAATGTCGTTTGGCGGGACCCAGGGGAAGAGCCTTCTCTGTGGCGGCCCCGACCCTATGGAATCAGCTCCCCCCAGAGATCAGAATTGCCCCCACCCTCCTTGCCTTTCGTAAGCTCCTTAAAACCCACCTCTGTCGTCAGGCATGGGGGAATTGAGATATTCCTTCCCTCCAGGCCTATACAATTTATGCATGGTATATTTGTGTGTATGTTTGGTTTTTTAATAAGGATTTCTTAGTTATTTTAAATATTAGATTTGTTATATGTTGTTTTATTATTGTTGTTAGCTGCCCCGAGTCTCTCTCTTTCTCGTTAGTTTTAATGTTGGTGATTTATGGCGTGTGAGAACCAGTTTGATATAGTGATGAAGGAATCGGGTTAGAGACCAGGAGGCTGGGAGTTCTAGTGTTTCCCTGGGTACAAAATCAGCTGGGTGACCTTGAGCAGAGGTCTTTCTCTTTCTCTCAACCCTATGAAGGAGGCAATGGCAAATGACTTCTGGAAAAAAAATCCTTGCCAATTAAATCTTAATTAATTAAAGATCTGCCCACATTTCAACATAACTACACGAGCTGCACTGGTTGCCAACTGGTCTCTGGGCCCAATTCAAAGTGTTGGTTATGACCTAGAAAGCCCTACATAGGACCAGATTATCTTTGGGACCGTCTGCTGCCTCATGTATCCCAATGGCCAGTTAGGTCCCATACAGTCGGTCCCATCAGCCAGACAATGTTGACTGGCAGGGCCTAGGGGAAGAGCCTTCTCTGTGGCGTCCCCGGCTCTCTGGAACGAACTCCTTCTGGAGATACGTACCACCCCCTTCCTCCTGGTTTTTTTTGGAAAGCCTTAAAAACCTACCTTTGCCAGCAGGCATGGGGGCCGTGAGTGATGAGACATGATTGATTGGATGTGCATGGGGTTTTTAAATGTGTTTAGAATTTTTTTTATCTTTAGAGGTATTAGATTTCTTGTATACTGTTGTATTAATTAATTAATTTTATTTATTTATTACTTAGATTTGTATGCCGCCCCTCTCCGAAGACTGTTAATGTTGTACGCCGCCCCAAGTCGCTTCAAGAAGGGTGGCATAGAAAAATAAATAAATAAATAAATAAATAAACAAACAAACAAGTCTGACAAAAGTTTTGTATGCTCTGGTTAATAGTGTGAGATTGCCGGAGCAGAAGCAACGTAGGATTAGGTTAACAACTCTTGAAGCCTTTTTGGCAATGTTGTTGCCCTGGGCTTTGGCACTTGGGTCATTTGATATGAATATTCCAAGGTCTTTGACAGAGTGAGGGTCGTCTGCAAGGTCTGGTTTATTCAGCTTGTATTTGGTGTTCTGATTCTTTTTGCCAGTGTGTAGGACAGAGCATTTTGTTGGTTCCATTGTTTGGTGTCTTCTTCTGGGAGAGAGAGTGCTCCTCCCGGCCTCCCTCAACCAGCCCCTTCCCTGCTTTAGTACATTTCCTTCCCCTTTGCCTAATGACATTGTATTGATTAAATTGAAGCAATGGGGTGTCACTGCCCAGTGGAAAGGCGAACAGGCAAGCACAGCTCAATTATATTTTATTAATTTCAGAGCGGAGGGAAGGAAGGTCCAGCTAACACTGCACAGAGGGTCAAAGACTTAGTGCGGCCAATCCAGGCACTTTACAAAGTGTCTGGATGGAGGATTTTATTTATTTACTTACTTACTTACTTACTTACTTACTTACTTACTTACTTACTTACTTACTTACTTACTTACTTACTTAGTTAGTCCAATACACAATGAGGGTTTTAGTGGGTATATATCTATATACACATAGTAAAATACATGATGCAGGCTATAGAGGAGATACTCATAGTAAAATATATCTATGAAAGAATAGAAAAGAAGATAAAGTAATAGAACATATCATTGAAAGAATAGAAGAAGAGACATAGGAATAGAAGGAAGGCATAAGAGATATAGGAGAGCAATAGGACAGGGGACGGAAGGGTGGATTTTTGTTTTTGTTTTAAATAAAGGCAGTGAGGAGGAATGTTTTATTTAACAAGAGCCAGGGTGGCGCAGCAGGTAGAGTGCTGTACTGCATTGCCACTAAAGCTGACTACTAGATCTGCAGGTCAGTGGTTCAAATTTCATCGTCAGCTCAAGGTTGACTCAGCCTCCCATCCTTCCGAGGTGGGTAAAATGAGGACCTGGATTGTTGGGGGCAATAGGCTGGCTCTGTTAAGAAGGGCTATTGCTAACCTGTTGCAAGCCGCCCTGTGTCTAAGAAGGGCGGCATAAAAATTGAATAAATAAATAAATTGAATAAATAAATTTATACTCAGCTGCTTGCTTGTACTTTGCAAAGTGGTAAGATGCAAACCTAGAGCCGTGATGGTGAACCTATGGCACGCTTGCCACAGATGCAGTGAAGGGCTACCAAAGTTTTTACTACCACACTGTGGGTGTGGCTTATGCCTTTTCTTTCAACATCTTTCAAGGCAAATTGGGTGCTCTGGGGTGGAGCTCCATTTTCGCTACTCCACTGCATCCCTCCCCTCTACGTCTGGACAGTAGGCCACCCCTGCACAGATGGCACACGGAGCCATATCAGAGAGCACGCGAGACTTTGCCCTGTAACAGCTCCAGCTAATTTTTAGCCTTGGGGAAGGCCATTTTGTCCTCCCGATGCTTCAGAAACATAGAAATATAGAAACATAAAAACATAGAAACATAGAAACATAGAAACATAGAAACATAGAAACATAGAAACATAGAAACATAGAAACATAGAAACATAGAAACATAGAAACATAGAAACATAGAAACATAGAAACATAGAAACATAGAAACATAGAAACATAGAAACATAGAAACATAGAAACATAGAAACATAGAAACATAGAAACAACATAGAAACACGAGTCTGCGGAGAGGGGCGGCATACAAATCTAAATAAATAATAAATAAATAAATAAATAAATAAACATAGAAACAACATAGAAACATAGAAACAAAATAAAAACATAGAAACAACATAGAAACAACATAGAAACACAGAAACAACATAGAAACACAGAAACAACATAGAAACACAGAAACACAGAAACAACATAGAAACAACATAGAAACATAGAAACAACATAGAAACACAGAAACAACATAGAAACAACATAGAAACAACATAGAAACAACATAGAAACATAGAAACAACATAGAAACATAGAAACAACATAGAAACACAGAAACAACATAGAAACACAGAAACAACATAGAAACACAGAAACACAGAAACACAGAAACACAGAAACACAGAAACACAGAAACAACATAGAAACACAGAAACACAGAAACAACATAGAAACAACATAGAAACATAGAAACAACATAGAAACATAGAAACAACATAGAAACACAGAAACAACATAGAAACACAGAAACAACATAGAAACACAGAAGAAACACAGAAACACAGAAACAACATAGAAACAACATAGAAACAGAAACAACATAGAAACATAGAAACAACATAGAAACATAGAAACAACATAGAAACATAGAAACAACATAGAAACATAGAAACAACATAGAAACAACAAAACATAGCAACATAGAAACAACATAGCAACATAGAAACAACATAGCAACATAGAAACAACATAGCAACATAGAAACAACATAGAAACATAGAAACAACATAGAAACATAGAAACAACATAGAAACATAGAAACAACATAGAAACATAGAAACAACATAGAAACATAGAAACAACATAGAAACATAGAAACAACATAGAAACATAGAAACCCACCCCCCGCCCTTTTGCTACACGGACCAAAACAGTTTCACCATCAATGGTCTAGGGCAGAGGTCTTCAAACTTGGCGACTTTAGGACTTGTGGACTTCAACTCCCAGAATTCTGGGAGTTGAAGTCCACAAGTCTTAAAGTCGCCAAGTTTGAAGACCTCTGGTCTAGAGGATATCCTTGATCTATGACCATGGTGGAGCCCTAAGTTTCCGTCGTTAAGCAAGGAAGCCGATAACTGAATTGTACTCCATTTTGCAACCATTTTTTTGCCACAGCTGTTAAGCAGATGGTGGCAACTGTTAAGTGAATCGTGTGATTGTTAAGTGAACTTGGCTCCTCCCCCACCCACCCCATTGATTTAGCTTGTAGGAAACCAGATGGGAAACCAATCGTTCCACTGATTAATATTGTTAACTTTCGGGAATTTTCTCCTTAGTTCTAGATTGCTTCTCTCTTTGATTAGTTTCTGTTCTGGTCTCCGACTAAGGCCACTGATCATTGGAATAAAGGATTGCTAAATGCAGATATTTGTAAAACACCACATCATCTTTATTTTTCTTTCCTTTGTTCCATGCTGAATCATCTCGGCATGCAGCGCTAATCTCTTACCTTAAACTTCGGTATGCAAGGCAACATCAAAATCATTAAAACATTCCACAAGTCATTCTAAGATTTATGGCTAGTCAGAGTGAGCCCAGAGTCATAAAACCTGCAATTAAAAGCACAGGAGGCATAGCTTACATTCGGAGCTGCTTGAAAAAACCTCCACAATTCTTAATGGCAGATTGATGACTCAACTCTTCTCTTCCGCTGACACCCGGACGTGATGAATTAATTACTTAATTAATTAACCCGTTCCTCTCCTTAATATTTCTTCCCTGACACTTGCTCTCTTCACCTCTACAAGTGTCTGAAATAAGGATTTATCCATGTAGCATCTGCTTCTCCTTCACTTGAATCTGAACCCACAGAAATGTCCTGTGGTTGGTCTCCTACTTCTTCTGCCTCTAAATCAGGCCCTACCACTAATTCATAACCACTTCCTAAATCAGAATCTGAAAAATCCCCAAACTGAACAGGAGTATACACAACAACTGTTGGGAAACTTCTCCTTAGTTCCAGATTGCTTCTGTCTTTGATTATTTCCATCCACTGTTTCTTCTCCTGCCTACAGATGCTTTGATTCCTTTTTCTTTGTGGCAGTCCCTCAACTATTGGAACACAGCTGTGTTACAAATAATCCTTTTTAAAATCTAGACTAGACATACCCAATTCCTGCAACCATTCTTCATATGTCTTAGCTTCCAGTCCGCTAATAATCTTTGTTGTTCTTCTCTGCACTACTTATAGATTTTCAACATTTTTTTTTATATCGTGGTGACCAAACCTGGACAGACAGTAATATTGGAAGCATATCAATTTATTAATTTTCTTGCAATCATAAATTGTCTGGTCAAATCTTTTCTCATTAACAAATGTTATTAAAAGGCATAAGCTTTTGTGAGCTGCAACAAAAGCTAAGGCCTCTTAATAAAACATGCTAGCTGGGGGGAAAAAATGTAATCGAATTGCTGTCGATTTGCTATCATAGCAAGTAGCTTTCTTCCTACAATGTGATTTTGAAGGATGCTGGGTAGGATTGGAGGCAGAGGTGGAATCCAGGGGGTTCCAACAGGTTCTGGAGAACTGGTGGAGGAAATTTTGACTAATTCAGAGAACCGGAAATGCCACCTCTGGCTGGCCCCAGAGTGGACAGGGAATGGGGATCTTGCAATATAATTCATTCATTCATTCATTCATTCATTCATTTAATTTGTATGCCGTCCCTCTCCATGGACTCGGGGTGGCTAACAACAGTGATAAAAACAGCATGTAACAATCCAATGCTAAAACAACTAAAAAACCCTTATTATAAAACCAGACATACATACAGATATACCATGCATAAATTGTAGAGGCCTAGGGGGAAAGAATATCTCAGTTCCCCCATGCCTGACAGCAGAGGTGGGTTTTAAGGAGCTTACGAAATCATTCCCCCAAGAGTGGGGAGGGAATAGAGATTTTGCAATATTATTATCCCAGGAGAGGGGAGGTGTTGTGATTTGCTTGCATCCTGCACAAATAATCATGGACTCAGGGGACACAGAGATTGTGGAGGGGCGAGGGAGGCGTCCTGTATTCCTGGCACCTGAGAGTGACAGTGAAAGTGATGAGGGGTCAGGGTTGGAACAACCAGGGCCTTCTGCACTTCCTGGCATGAGTGAGTCAGCACTTCCTGTCAGGAATTAATCAGTACTTCCTGTCTTAAGTGACTCAGGGGAAGAGGAGGAGCCTATTCTGGATGCTACCTTACGAAGAGCATCTAAGAGACTTGAATGGTTGGCTAGGAGAAGAGTCACTCATGAGTAGTACTGCTGGATAATGGCCCTCAGGGTATTTAGGAGTGAGCCACACCCCGGTGCAGAGAACAACGGATTATTCTGGCTTCTAGTTTTGTGATCATTGTCTTGTGTTTGAAAGAATATTTTTAGCTTTAAGAAGGACTCTGAACTTCAAAGATTATTCCGGTGCCTCTTTGATTATTTCCAACTGGGTAATTATTATTTGTGCTTCTCTCTCTTTCTGGGACTCTTGCCAGCTGATAGAACTCCCCTTGCTAATTTTGGCAAAAGACTTTTAGATGCTTTTCCTTTATTCAAAAGACTTTCTTTGTACATACATACATACATACATACATACATACATACTGTACATATGTATGTACGTACATACATACAAACATACATACATACATACATACATACATACATACATACATACTGCTCAAAAAATAAATGGAACACTCAAATAACACGTCCTAGATCTAATGAATGAAATATTCTCATTGAATATTTGTTCTATACAACGTTTATGACAAATATATATATATGATGGTCTTGGTATATTCGGGTTTCTTCCCATGTAGGATTTGGAGATTTCTGGTGACGTTTCGACGAGGTCCCACTCGTCATCTTCAGGCTGGTGTTTCTGTCTTTGTTCTAGGGCGAACACAGCGAAACCTGAGCTGCCTTCCTTCTATAAATACTGGTGGCTGGCTGTGGTTTGACGGCTCAGCAATTGCCTGCTATGTAGAAACTTCCTGGTGGGGTAACACCTGGGGTCGTTGATTTAACTGAGGTATTCTAATTAGTTAATGATTGTGGATTAGGGGTGATATCCTGAGTATTTGGAGCTTGCAGGCTACACATTGCAAAACAACCAAGTAGCCTGCAAGCTCCAACTACTCAGGATATCACCCCTAATCCACAGCATAGCTGGCTGGAGAATTCTGGGAGTTGAAGTCCACAAGTCGTAAAGTTGCCAAGTTTGGGAACCACTGTGACCTAAAGAAACTGTTTTCCACTTGGGTTGCAAACTCGACCAAGGCTTGGGAGAACCAACCCCAATGGGCATCATCTAGGAAGGGCTAATAAAAAGAATGGACCCATTATTTGAAGACGTTTTGCTCTTCATCCCAGAAGCTTCACAGGTGAGGAGTGAAATGCCTTCAGAGAAAAAACAGAAAAGTCCAGTTGCCTCTTGAAAAAGCACCTTTGGGACCACCACGACTCGGATGAGACTGAGAATCTCCATTGATCGACCCATTAGTGCTTCTGCTAATAAAGACACCCTCCAATTGAGCTCAGATTCAAGCGATTACATGGTCACATTTATAAAGTGATTTTAGCAGCAATAGGGACATGCTTTACTTCAAACGTGATTGACAGACTCCACCAAGACCCAGGAGATTCCTGGCTGGAAATAGTAACTGTATTGTATTCCAGGAAATGATCAGTTGTCAGGAAATAGTAATTTGGGATTTACTTTAGGTCAAATCAGAAGCGTTTGCATGCTTTTGCTCTATCAATTTTGGAAGTGGACGTGATTTTCCTCTTAGGTAACTGTTGTTGATGGGGGCTTGTTTCCATGCGTTGTTATTTATATATTTATTATTTATTTATTTATTGGATTTGTATGCCGCCCCTCTCTGCAGACTCGGGGCGGCTAACAACAGCAATAAAACAATATATAACAAAATCCAATACTAAAAACAGTTAAAAGCCCATTATATAAAAACCAAGCATACATACAGACATACCATGCATAAAATTGTAAAGGCCTAGGGGAAAGTATATCTCAGTTCCCCCATGCCTGGCAGCAGAGGTGGGTTTTAAGCAACTTTCGAGGCCGCCACAGAAAAGGCTCTTCCCCTGGGTCTCGCCAAGCGGCATTGTTTAGTTGACGGGACCCGGAGAAGACCCACTCTGTGGGACCTAACTGGTCGCTGGGATTCGTGCAGCAGAAGGCGGTCCCTGAGATATTCTGGTCCGGTGCCATGAAGGGCTTTATAGGTCATAACCAACATTTTGAATTGTGACGGGAAACTGATCGGCAACCAATGCAGACTGCGGAGTGTTGGTGTAACATGGGCATATTTGGGAAAGCCCATGATTGCTCTCCCAGCTGCATTCTGCACGATCTGAAGTTTCCGAACACTTTTCAAAGGTAGCCCCATGTAGAAAGCGTTACAGTAGTCGAGCCTCGAGGTGATGAGGGAATGAGTGACTGTGAGCAGTGAGTCCCGGTCCAAATAGGGTCGCAACTGGTGCACCAGGCGAACCTGGGCAAACGCCCCCCTTGCCACAGCTGAAAGGTGTTTCTCTAATGTGAGCTGTGGATCGAGGAGGACGCCCAAGTTGCGAACCCTCTCTGAGTGGGTCAATGATTCTCCCCCCAGGGTAGTGGACTGACAGATGGAATTGTCCTTGGGAGGTAAGCCACAGCCACTCTGTCTTGTCTGGGTTGAGTTTGCATTTGTTGACACCCATCCAACCATGTTAGCTGTTCTTGATGGGGGTTTGTTACATGCCTTCCCATTTAACAAGTTTTGTGCAAAACAGGAGGAAGTCTCCTCCGTATACCGGTTTGAGCTCCTGAATTTAATCTCTCAAGATAAGCAAATAAGTTAGGCTGAAATCTCCACCACTCATCCAGCCCTGTCAACATCAGCCTATCTTACTAAAAGGCTCACGTCTTGCATCTGATGCGATCCCAATTTGATTATACATACCGCAGCCTGGTTTATCATACTTATTTTATACTCCACCTTTCTGTCAAGAGCTCAAGATGACAAACATCACTTTCTCTGCTTACTTTGACCCACAATAGTGTTCTGCGTGTCTCAACTGCCCGTAATTACAGGGTAATTAGTCCAGGAAGACACACACCACATGATAAAAGGAAAACCCAAAAGTTTTATAAACAGAAAAACAGAAACAGCTCCCTTTTTAAATGTCAAAGGGATTTTCTGGTACACACAAAGCACAGGTTAAATGCAGTCCAATTGCTCTCCCAATAACTGGGAAATTGAGTCCAATTCTAAAGTCCAGAGAGTCCACACACAATTTTGAACAGCAAAAACCACAATCTTGATGAAACAATGAATCAGATAAACTGCCATGAGGCTAAAACACCAGGCTGCACTTTTATCTGTAGCACTAATTACAGCAGCCCCACCCAACCACAGGTGGTCTCATTTTCTCTTGTAATAATCCTTCAGTTGTTGTCTCCTATGCATCACTCTACGCATGCGTGGATGAGTCACTAATTCTTGTTCAGAATCCAGGAATGATACAGATGATTGATCTCCTCCAGGGCTGTCTGCCAAACTCCCCTCTTCCCTGTCACTCACGCTTCCTTGATCAGAGGAGACTTCGTTGGCAGATTCTACTGGGAGCAAAACAGGCCTGCGACATGTGGATGTCTCCCCCACATCCACCTCCACATTCCTTGGGGCAGGAGCTGGGCCAGAGCTAACCACAACGAATAGTAAACCTCTTGAGTAGGTTGACTGAGAGGATTACTACTTTAAAGTTATCCCTGGCTAAGGGTAGACATAAAGCTACCATGTTTTTGGGAGTATAAGACACACCCTTTTCCTCTCTAAAAGAGGCTGAAAATTTGGGTGCATCTTATACTCTGAATATAGCCTTTTTTCCCCCAAAAGAGAACAAAACATTGACATACAGAAAAGAAACAACAAACATACAAGAAAAAGTAGGAGCTATTGCCACTCTGCTCTTATCAGAAGTCTTCGGAGAAAAACCTTTGCAATTCAGATCATACAGAAAGGAAGAAAAATAACATATACTTATATTTTCCTAATATTTACAAATTTTAACTATATAGTACTATAAAATATTATATTATTAAATTATATTATTAGATTATTTAAATATTCTTCTATTCAACCAGTCATAGACCTTGTCCCAGATTTAAAAAAAACCCATATACTTATATTTTCCTAATATTTACAAATTTTAACTATATAGTACTATAAAATATTATATTATATTATTATATTATTAAATTATATTATTAGATTATTTAAATATTCTTCTATTCAACCAGTCATAGATCTTGTCCCAGATTTTATAATATTCAGTCTCCTCTTGTCTCTTCAACCGTCTCAATGTAGCCTTTACAAAGCTTTTTTCTAGCTCTAACAAGGTGCTAACGATCTTCCAAGCTCTTACTGGCTTGCAGGCTTTTTTGTTGTTACTCTCTCTGAAGAATGTTTTTTCAGCCCTAAGTCTTTGCAGGCTTTTTTTGCCATTGCTACTTGCTCCAAATAATTTTTTCCCTAGCCCTAATGAGGTACTAATGATTTTCCCAGCTCTTACTGGCTTGCAGGCTTTTTCATTGTTACTCTCTCTGAAGAATGTTTTTTCAGCCCTAAGTCTTTGCAGGCGTTTTTTGCCATTGCTACTTGCTCCGAATAATTTCCCCCCAGTGCTAACAAGGTATTAACGATTTTCCCAGCTCTTACAGGCTTCCAAGCTTTTTCATTGTTACTCGCTCTGAATAAGTGGTGTTTTTTTTACGTCCTAACCTGGGGATAAAATAATGTGCTGAAGTTGACCAGACTAAGGTCCCTAGCCAGATGGATATCTGGTAAGCAGATTCCTCCCCAAAAACTAAGGTGCATCTTCTACTCTGAAAAATAAAATAGTTCCTCCAAGTCCTAGTCCAACATTTTAACCATTACTGTACTAAAATCTTGTCTCTCCCCCAGAATGTAGATGCACCTTGCACAACCTAGTCAATCTTAACTGATTTCAAATAGCAAAGTGTGAATTGAATCTGGTTAGTATTTGGATGACCACTATTTCTCAATCCTGGCAACTTTAACGTGTGTGAACTTCAAGTCCCAGAATTTTCTGCTGTAGCGAACTACCTGAGAATTCTAGCAGTTGAAGTCTATGCATGTTAAAGTTGTCAAAGTTGAGAAACACTGCCCTAAAGCATCTCTGATAGATGGTCATCCAGCGCCCATTTGAAAACGTTCAACAACAGCACTCACAGGTACACGTGCATGCTTTGGGCACTCGGTCCGGAAAAGTTTAGCCATCACTGGACTAGAACAATTACTTCTAAACGTCTGGACTTTATATGCTCCTGTAGCATTTACCTTTTTGGCAACTGCCTCCGCCAAGCAGCTCAGGTTTTAGCTTGTGGTTGATAAGAAGGCCAGATCTGAGGTTGCCGGGTTGTCTTTTAATTTCAATATCAGTACCTGGGACAGCTCCATTATTTAAATTCACCAAGGCCCAGTCCTCAAGAAGGCCTCTTCTGTCTCCAGATAGACCAGAGATTGATCCAGAACTATTCCTCAAGGAGAAAGGACAGTATTAAGCAGTTCATTGCTTGGTAGTATCCTATAGAATATTATTTATTGGCCAATTGTGATTGGGCACACAAGGAATTTGTCATTGGTGCCTAGGCTCTTAGAGCACATAAGAATAAAATACATTCATCAAGAATAAAAAGGCACAACACTTAGTGATAGTCAAGGTTACTAACAGGCTACCAAATTGAACAAGGAAACTAATAAAAACAATATACGTAAATTGAAAGATACAAGCAACATAGTTATAGTAATAAATAATAAATAGCCGATCAGTTTCCAGTCACAATTCAAAATGTTGGTTATGACCTATAAAGCCCTTCATGGCAGCGGACCAGATTATCTCAGGGACCGCCTTCTGCCGCACGAATCCCAGCGACCAGTTAAGTCCCACAGAGTGGGTCTTCTCCAGGTTCCGTCAACTAAACAATGTCGCTTGGCGGGACCCAGGGGAAGAGCCTTTTCTGTGGTGGCCCCGGCCCTCTGGAACCAACTCCCCCCAGAGATGAGAATTGTCCCCACCCTCCTTGCCTTTCGTAAGCTGCTTAAAACCCACCTCTGCCGCCAGGCATGGGGGAACTGAGATACTCTTTCCCCCTAGGCCTTTACAATTTTATGCATGGTATGTCTGTATGTATGTTTGGTTTCATAATAAGGATTTTTAACTGTTTTAATATTGGATTGTTTATATGCTGTTTTATTACTGTTGTTAGCTGCCCCGAGTCTACGGAGAGGGACGGCATACAAATCCAATAAATAAATAGATAGATAGATAGATAGATAGATAGATAGATAGATAGAGCAGCTGTTCTTAACCTGTGGGTCACAACCCCCTTTTCAAAGCTTTTTTTCAGCCCTAACAAGGTGCTAATGATTTTCCCAGTTCTTACTAGCTTGCAGGCTTTTTCATGTTTACTCTCTCTGAAGAATGTTTTTTCAGCCCTAAGCCTTTGAGGGTTGAATGGCCCTTTCACAGGAGTCACCTAAGACCATTGGAAAACACATGTTTCTGATGGTCTCAGGAACCGAGACATCACTCCTCTATCTGTCTCCAGGTGGGTTCACCCACATACAAATAGACTACTGGGGAAAAAAACCCTATACTATGGGAACATCTGAGCATGTGCAGAAGCCAAATTTCTGGCACAGGCATATGTTGCCATCTTGTTTTTGCCTCTCTTTTTTTCAATTTTGTTTTTAAAAATTCAGCAATGCGCATGCATGCATACACATAGCAAATGCAGTCTTTACGGGGTAGCCATGCTGCCAAAGAGGAAGCAAACCAGCAGTGACCTAAGTTAGAACCCACCCCTGAGTTTCCTAATAATTTTATTATTTTATGGTTGGAGGTCACCACAACATGAGGAACTGTATTAAAGGGTCACAGCATTAGGAAGGTTGAGAACCATTGCAATACAGTCTTAGTAAATAATTTGTGTTTGTTTATTCATTCATTCATTCATTCATTTATTTATTAGATTTGTATGCCGCCCCTCTCCGTAGACTTGGGGCGGCTAACAACAATAATAAAACAACATGTAACAAATCTAATATTTAAAATAATTTTAAAAACCCTTATTTAAAAAACCAAACATACACACAAGCATACCATGCATAAATTGTATAGGCCTAGGGAGAAGGGAAAATCTCAATTCCCCCATGCCTGACGACAAAGGTGGGTATTAAGGAGCTTATGAAAGACAAGGAGGGTGGGGGCAATTCTGATCTCTGGGGGGAGTTGGTTCCAGAGGGTCAGGGCCGCTACAGAGAAGGCTCTTCCCTTGGGTCCCGCCAAACGACATTGTTTAGTCGACGGGACCCGGAGAAGGCCAACTCTGTGGGACCTAACTGGTCGCTGGGATTCGTGCAGCAGAAGGCGGTCCCTGAGATATTCTGGTCCGATGCCATGAAGGGCTTTATAGGTCATAACCAACACTTTGAATTGTGACTGGAAACTGATTAGTTGTTAATTTAATTTAATTTAACTTCTTTGGCGCCCAATTCTGGTGGGACTCAGGGCGTCTTACAACAATAATATCATACAATATAACAAAGTCAAATATAATAATAAATACAGTAAAACCTGTCAGAAATAGGGTGATTTCTTGAAGTAATATTACAATGCAAGAAAATGGCCAGTAACCATAATCAGTATGCAATCATGGGTTTGCTAACTGTGCTGCAACCTGATTGGTTGTAACCTATATAAAAGAAATAACACCCTTGCATGGGTGTGGTTTGTGGTTAGTGGTTTGGGAGTGGTTGCAGTGGTGGATGTAATAGTAGTTTTATGATAGTATTGTGGGTGGTTTGTTATAGTAGTTCTTCTTTCCCCAAGACAGTGTGGTTGTGTTGTTGTTGTTGTTGTTGTTGTTGTTGTTCTTCTTCTTCTTCTTCTTCTTCTTCCTCTTCCTCCTCCTCCTCCTCTTCTTCTCCACCTCTTTCTCTTCTCCTTCCCCTTCTTTCTTCCTTTCTCCCGCCCTCTGCCCTTTCTCCCCTTCTCCCCTTTCTTCGTCTTCCTCCTCCTCCTCTTCTTCTTCTTCTTCCTCCTCCTCTTCTTCTTCTTCCTCCTCCTCCTCCTCCCCTTCCCCTTCTCCTTCCCCTTCTTCTTCTTCCCCTTCTTCTTCTTCTTCTTCTTTGTCTTCTTCGTCTTCTTCTTCTCCTTCTTTCTTCCTTTGTCCCTCCCTCTGCCCTTTCTCCCCTTCTCCCCTTTCTTCGTCTTCCTCCTCCTCCTCCTCTTCTTCTTCTTCCTCCTCCCCTTCCCCTTCTTCTTCTTCTCCTTCTTTCTTCCTTTCTCCCTCCCTCTGCCCTTTCTCCCCTTCTCCCCTTTCTTCGTCTTCCTCCTCCTCCTCCTCTTCTTCTTCCTCCTCCTCCCCTTCCCCTTCTTCTTCTTCTTCTTCTTCTCCTTCTTTCTTCCTTTCTCCCTCCCTCTGCCCTTTCTCCCCTTCTCCCCTTTCTTCGTCCTCCTCCTCCTCTTCTTCTTCTTCTTCCTCTTCCTCCTCCTCCTCCTCCTCTTCTTCTTCTTCCTCTTCCTCCTCTCCCTCTTCTTCTTCTGGTTCTTTGTTTTTCCCAACGGCTGAGCAGGAAGGGCCCGTCCTTCTTCAAACTCACCCTCTCTCTCTCTCTCCCTCTTCGGAGCCAGACTGTTGCCCTTGCCAAAGTTCACTACCACCATATCAACAGGGACCTCAGGGCTGGACTTCGGCAGCTGCTGCTCAGAGGCTGGCTGAGTGTGTTTGGGGGTGTGTTTGGGGGTGGGTGGGGGACGGCAGGGGAAGGACGCGCCCTTAATGAACACCTTCTAACATTCACACGTCGTCGAGGGCTCCGCAACGCCCGGCGTTAGTTGCTCCTTCTCAACAAGGCTTTGCGCCCGCCTCGGGCTCAAGAAGACCTGTTGGAAGCGAGCCTCGGGATGCAGCGCAAGGACTGGGCGGAGGGACTTGTGCTTTTTATTTGGGGTATGTCGGGGGGGGGGTTATTTCAAACGGTGCCCCCCCTCCTCACTACTAAGCATCCTCCCTTCCCCCCTCCCTGAAGGCTGCCTTCGGAGCATCTGCAGCCTCAAGTAAAAGCTTTTCATCCACCCCCACCGCCTTCCTCCATTCCCAGCGAGCTGCGCGATCGATAAGGGCAGCGCTGGAGGGAGCCGTGCCGAGGAGCCAGAGAAGCCCCCCCCCTCTCAGCGCCCCCCCTGCTAGCTCCAAAAGCGAGAAACGCTGTGTGTTTCTCCGGGTGTGTGTGTGTAGAGGAGCAGGACCGAGTTTGGGTCTCTCTCCCTCCCTCCCCTCCCCCTCCATCTCTCTTTCTCTCTCCCTCCCCCCGTCTCTTTCTCTTTCCCTCCCTCTCTCCCTCTCTCCCTCCCACTCTCTTTCTCTCCTTCTCTTTCTATCTCCCTCTCCCCCTCCCTCTCTCTTTATCTTTCTCCCTCTCTCTCTCCCACTCCCTCCCTCTCTCCCTCCTCCCCCTCTCTCTCCTTCCCCCTCCCTCCCTCCTCTCTTTCTCTCTCTCCCTCCCCCTCTCCCTCCCTCCGTGTGTGTGTGGGGGGGGCGAATGGAAGGGCGATCCATACAAAGGCAGAACTGGAACAAGACGCTGGGAGGCGGGGGGGGGGGGGGGCGGGAGGAACGGGGAGCGCGGCGGGGGCTGCTAGGCTGCCGGGTGGACATCAGGCGAACTCCCCGGCCTGGATGGATCGAGCAATAAAGCAGAAACGCCCCGTGATAGATGGACCGGGAGATTAGGCGCGATGGAGTGCCGTGATGTATGGCTTGCTGATACAGTCCGGGGCGGAGGGGCCGGCAGGCGAACGAGACCTGAGCGCCGTCCTCCCACCTCCGCCAGCCTGTCCCAAGGCGGCCTCCCCCTCCGGCCGTGGCTCTCTCTCGCTCTGGCTCCTTTCCTTGTTGGCGTGCAAATCTCTTTCCCTCTTCTTCCTACAGGGACCGATCGATCATCTTTCCATTCTTGATTCCTTTTTTCTCCCCTTCGCTTTCTTCTTTACTGGAACCAACCTCCTTCCTTCGTTCCTTCCTTCGTTCCTTCCTTCGTTCCTTTCTTCCACCCCCCTCATTTCCTTCCTTGTTTCTTTCCTTCCTTTCCCCCCTCTCTCCTTCCCTTATTTCCTCCCTTATTTCTTCCTCCCCTCGTTTCCTTCCTTATTTAGTCCCTCCTTCCCCCTCCCTCCTTTCCTCCTTCCCTCCCTTATTTCCTCCCGAATTTCCTTCCTTCCTCTTGCCCTTCCTTATTTCCTCCCTTATTTCCCTCCTTCCCTCCCTCCCTCCCTCCATTCTTTCTCCCTCCCTCCCTTATTTCCTCCCTCCCTCCCTTATTTCCTCCCTCCCTCCCTTATTTCCTCCCTCCCTCCCCCCTCCCTCCCTCCCTTATTTCCTCCCTTATTTCCTCCCTTCCTCTCTCCCTCCCTCATTTCCTCCCTAATTTCCTCCTTCCATTCTTTCCCTTCCCCACGTTCCTTTCCCACCAATAAATCCAAGCTGTTTCCCAACACTTCCAGTCCACCAACTCCGGGTGGGTCGGCCTCCCGTTCCCAACCAGTAGCGGGCGACGTAGCCTCAGCCCGCCCCGGGATGGCCCCCAGGTTGGGGAAGGGATGGCGTCGAGTCTGCGCTCGGGCTTCAACCCTCCAGCAGCCGGTATTGATTCCGCCCCCCCCCCCCCGCACTCCAGCCGCCTTCCCCGAGCCCCCCGCTGCCTGTCCTCGCCTTCTCCCCACCATCTCCGCCTCCTTCTCCCACCCCCTCCGTGCAGCTGCCTTCAACTTTCCCATTTTTCTCGCGCGAGGTGGAAGGCAGCCGAGCAGCCCGGCAGGTGGGCACCGGGTCCTCTTTCCAGCCGGAGGGTTCGAGGCGCGTCCTCGCCCGCCCCTGGGGCTTCGGGCACGCGCGTGGGTGGGCGCGCGTCCGCGGGCGGGAAGAGGCGGCCAGCCCCGGTGCCGTGACGTCAAGGCGAGGCGAGGGAGGCAGAGCCGAGAGGCAGCGCGGCGATTCGCAGCCCCGGCCAACGTCGGAGGAGGCGGAGGAGGAGGCGAGCAGGAGAGAAGGCGAGCAGCCCAGCCCCGCAGCCTCGGGCAGGAAGGGAACCGCCGCCGCTGATCGCCTGTCCAGCTCTCCCCGCCGCCGCCGCTGCTTCCTTCCTGTGTGGCTGCGGCCGCCGAGGCTGCGGGCGTTGGAGCCCTGCGGCCGGCGATCTCCGGCGATGGCTGCCCACCTGGCTTAAGGCGGCGGGGCGGGAGGCGGAGATCCGGAGGGGGCGGGCGGGCGGGGTGGAGGAGGAAGAGGAGGCGGGGGTCCGCCGTCGCCGACCTTCCCCAGCGATGGAGCTGAACCTCGACGGACTGGGCAACCTTCACCAAGCCGGGGAGCTCTTGAGCCCCGCCGGGGCGCACGCCAGGCAGCCGCCCCCTCCCCCGCCCCCTCCGCCGCCGTCCACGCACCGCAACTTGGTCCCCTCGCACGGGCGTCCGGCCATGGTGTCGAGCATGGCCTCCATCCTGGACGGGGCGGGCGACTACCGTCCCGAGCACAGCCTGGGCGGCCCGCTGCACCCGGCCATGAGCATGGCCTGCGAGTCCCCGTCGGGCATGAGCACTTACACCACGCTGACGCCGCTGCAGCACCTGCCGCCCATCTCCACCGTCTCCGAGAAGTTCCCCCACCACCCGCACCACCACCACCACCACCACCATCACCACCATCACCCGCCGCACCAGCGCCTGGCCGGCAACGTCAGCGGCGGCTTCACCCTCATGCGGGAAGAGCGCAGCCTGGCCGCCTCCATGGGCAACCTCTACGGCCACTACCCCAAAGACATGCCCGCCATGGGGCAGCCCCTCTCGCCGCTGGCCAACGGGCTGGGCGGCCTCCACAACGGCCAGCAGTCCCTGGCTCCTTACGGGCCCGGCGGCCACCTGGCCGGAGACAAGCTGCTCTCCCCCAACGGGTTCGAGCCCCACCTGCTCTCCCGAAGCGAGGAGCACCTGGCCAGGGGACTGGGCGCGCCGGGCGCCGGCATGATGCCCGCCCTCAACGGCCTCCACCCGCACGCCCACCCGCACGCCCAAGCCAACGGCTCGCTCCTGGCCGAGCGGGAGCGGCAGGGCTCGGCCTCGGGCTCGGCTGGCGGCGGCGGCGGAGGAGCCGGCCAGGTGGAAGAGATCAACACCAAGGAGGTGGCGCAGCGCATCACGGCCGAGCTGAAGCGCTACAGCATCCCGCAGGCCATCTTCGCCCAGCGGATCTTGTGCCGCTCGCAGGGCACCCTCTCCGACCTGCTGCGCAACCCCAAGCCCTGGAGTAAACTCAAATCCGGCCGCGAGACCTTCCGCAGGATGTGGAAATGGCTGCAGGAGCCCGAGTTCCAGCGCATGTCTGCCCTCAGGCTGGCCGGTAAGGGGGACCGGGGCGGGGGTCGGCGGGGAGAGGACCGCGAAGGCGCGCGGGGGTTCGGGCATTTCAACCGGCTTGACAAGCGGGGTGGTGGTTGGGACACAGGAAACGAGGAGGGGGGCAAAAGCCAGCGATTGAGGGTCAAGGAGGCAGAGAAAGAGAGGCCAGAGAGGGGGCGCGCTGCTCTGAGGATCAGTACGGGGGTGGGAGGTACGGGGCAGGTGGGCAAGATAGCCTGGGCATTTCAGTCTGCGCCCAAGCGCGCAAAGTCTTTGTTTTGGCGCTTCAGCTGACCCCTGGCTCAGCCTTTTCAAGGTGTGTGTGTGAGAGAGAGAGAAAGAGAGGGGGGGAGAGAGAGAGAAAGGGAGAGAGAGAGAGAGAAAGGGAGAGAGAAAGAGAGAGGAAAGAGAGATGGGGGAGGGAGACAGAGAGAGAGATAAAACGAGAGAAAGGGGGAAAGAGAAAAAGAAGGAAAGAGAGAAAGAGAGAAAACGAGAGAAAGAGAGAGAGAGAAAGAGAAAAAGAGGGAGAGAGAAAGAGAGAGAGAGAAAGAAAGAGAAAACGAGAGAAAGAGAGAAAGAAAAAGAGGGAGAGAAAGAGAGAAAGAGAGAGAGAAAGAGAGGGGGAGAGAAAGAGAGAGAAAGAACGAGAGAAAGAGAAAGAAAGAGAAAAAAGAGGGAGAGAACGAGAGAGAGAGAGAGAGAGAGAGAGAGAAATAGGGAGAAAGACACGGAGGGGGGAGAGAGACTCTCTCTCTCTCTCTCTCTCTCTCTCTCTCTGTGTGTGTGTGTGTGTGTGTGTGTGTACAGTATGCCGATCCGCGGGGCGCCCACCGCTGTCTCCACCGATTTCTTTCTTGCCGGAGCTCCATCCAACCTTCCTTTTTTCCACCCCACTTGGCCTCTTTCTTTCCCTCTTCCCGTCTCGGGGGCTCTTCTCCCCCCCCCCCCCCCCCACAAGCGCTCGGCGTTCCTCAGGCAGGCGAAGGTTGAAGCGCGGCTGTCGGGCGCTTCCCAGATGAGCGAAATGACTTTTGTCCGCGGACTGGTCCCCAAACCCCGCTGTTTAAAACGACCGCGGTCGAGGAATGGCTTGCCCTGCGTATTTTCCGTTCCGTTCTGCCTTTGCGATCGGAAGTTGGGGGGGGGGGGGAACCCCCAACCCGCCTAAAATGTGCCAAAACGGGGGTATCATTTATTAGGCATAAACCCATGCATGAGTTCCCCTGGGATTGGGTTGCATAGAAGTCACATAAATTAATTAAATTAAATGATGTGTTCTAGGTTTACACGGGTGTAGGAGGCTCACGCGCGCCTAGCAATACGCGGAGGTGTTCCAAAAAACCCCGCTGCGAACATATAGTATCGAAAGGGAAGATGCCGTGGGTGTTTTTCATCCACGCATCGGTCCGTCCATCTGTCCCTCCATCCCAGATTCTCCCCCCGCTCTCTCTAGCTGGGTTTCGCAATATGCTCCGAGAAGAACGTGGCTGGATCGTCCACGGTTCGAGGTCCGGTGGGAACCCAGCCATTGTCTTAAGCCCGCGTGTGGTTGCGAACTAGGGATCCACTCCGAGCAGGTTTCTTTGTTTCGGACGCGGCGCGGCTCTGTCCGCCAAGGCAGCCGCAGTTGTCTTGGGTGAACCGGTTTTTTAAACGCGGGGTGTACAAAGTGTGTGTGTGTGTGTGTGTGTGTGTGTGTGTGTGTGAATGTGCGTATGTTGTGCACGGTACGTGTGCACGCGCTCTCGTAGTCACCCAAATAGATTGCGGGGATGTGTGTGTGTTTGTGTGTGTTTGTGGCTGATCTCAGCCCTTAAAGGTTGTTCCCGGCGCGGCGTCTTTCACAAGCAGCTTCGCTCCCCAAATAAAAGCGGCTGGATCTCGGCCGCTTTTTCAACTTATTCCGTGTTGAGTTGAGCGTTCGTTTCCTTCGCGGGGTGAACGCGGGCGGTGTGTGCGCCCTCGACGCCTCTTTAAGACGCCGCCTTTGCCCAAAGGGGGAATCCGAGCGCTCCGTGTACAGCCGATTCCGACGCCCAGTTATTTGTGACGGCGAAAGGAAAGAAAGGTCCGAGTTAATGTCTAGGTTGTTTTTTAATTTTATTTTTTTTAAAAACCTGGGTGAAAGAAGAAGGGCGCCCTTTCATTTTTAGTAAGGATATTAGGTGCGCGATGATTGGGTTATTAGTAGTGTGGCCTCAACGCATGAGAGAGAGGAGGGGTGGAGAGAGAGGAAAAGGAGGAGGAGGGAGGGAGAGAGGGATGGAGGGAGACAAGGAAGGGAGGATGGAAGGGAGGGAGGGAGGAAGGAAGGAAGGAAGGAAGGTGTCACGCATGGCTGGAAAAAAAAATGCAAGCTACCAAAAGTGGGTTATATGAAACACAGCACAGAAGGAAGGAAAGAATGAGGGAAGGAAGGAAGGAAGGAGAGAGAGGGGGAAGAAAGGAATGAAGGAGGGGGAGAGAGTGAGAAGGAAGGAGAGAGGGAGGGAAGGGAGGGAGAGGGGGGAGAGAGAGTGGGAATGAAGGAAGGAGGGAGGGAGGAAGAGAGGGAGAGATAGAGAGAGGGAAAGAAGGAGGGAGGGAGAGAGAGAGTGAGAAGAAAGGAAAGAGAGGGGGTAAGAAGGGAGGTGGGAGGGAGAGAGAGAGAAAGTGAGAAGGAAGGAAGGAAGGAGAGAGAGGGGGAAGGTAGGAAGAGGGGGAGAGAGAGTGGGAATGAAGGAAGGGAGGAGGGAGGGAGGAAGAGCTGGGGAGATAGAGAGAGGGAAAGAAGGAGGGAGGGAGAGAGAGAGAGAGAAGAAAGGAAAGAGAGGGGGTAGGAAGGGAGGCGGGAGGGAGGGAGGGAGAAAGTGGGAAGGAAGGAAGAAAGGAGAGAGAGGGAGGGAGACAGCTTGGTGTGGGCCAATGGGCTGATTCTGTAAGTAAAACACCTTAGGGAGGGCTTCAAAAGCACTACGAAAAATGGCACCGCACATAAGTCTATCGCTCTTAGTAGCTTTCTTTTAAAAACCCCACACTCCACTATTATTAAACATTCCAGGCGCGCGGGAGAGCGAAGGGACGGAAGGGAACACGTGGGCAGGGGCCGCAGGGAAGGGTCCTGGGGACTCTCTGAGCTTGGTTGTTTTCTCGCGGGCCTTTCATTACCCAAACTAGGTTACACCATCAGTGCTAGTCCATTTTAGGACCGCCACCTTCGTTCGTGCAAACGAAACGCCTGCAGGAAAACAACCACCCCCCGCCCCCTAAGGACCCGTCGGGTCAGCCCTGAGCTACAAATACGCTCGGCCTTTGGCGACCTCTGTTCTCCGTAATAGGCGTCTCCTTCCAGAAATATTCAATGCTGAGGGTCCCTCGCCTTTCTCCGCCTTGCCCAAACTCCAAATCTTGCCTTTCGACCAGCAGGCTCCCTCTGCTTGAGGCAGGAAGCGGGGAAAAGGTTGGATGTTGTATGGTTGAACTGGTGTGATTGTGTTTAAGTGGTGGATTTTTAGATTGTAATTTTAAAAAGAACGAATGAACGAAAGAAAGAAAGAAGCTGCAGAATTACTGTATACCTATGGGTAAAATAAGCATTCCAAAGGAAAATGGGGTCATATTGTCGTTGTTTTTAATCTCAATTGTTGCAAATAAATAAGAAAGGAAGGAAGGAAGGAAGGAAGGAAGGAAAAGAAAGAATAGGAGGCCCTTTTAAAAGATCCGGGATCGAAAACCTAAATGCAGGGCCACTTTGACTCTGGGTACAGGAAAGGGGATTTCTTCTCTTGTCGGCTTTATACATAATTTAATTACCGGCTTACCTATCAATCAATGGGAGAAAAAACATATTTTAATATCACTATTAGGAACCTTTTATAGCAATAGCATTTAGCAATAGCGTTTAGACTTGTATACCGCTTCATAGTGCTTTGAAAGCCCTCTCTAAGCAGTTTACAGAATCAACCTATGGCCCCCAACAATCTGGGTCCCCATGTTACCCACCTCGGAAGGATGGGAGGCTGAGTCAACCTTGAGCCGGAGGTGGGATTTGAACTGCTGAAATACTGCTAGCAGTTAGCTGAAGTAGCCTTATTTCCTCTTAGCTGGGATAGTTCCCTCTCTTTGATCCAGTTTCTCCTGCCCTGGCCTTCAACGTTCCCATCTATCACTTTTCCATTTTCTTGTGGCGGTGAGTTACCTGGTTTATTTTTTACTTTTGTCCTTATTCTCTTCCCTCTCTTCTCCATTCACCCCTCCCCTCCCCGTCCTTCGTTCTTTTGGACCTCAAAGTAGTGTATATAATTATTACCTTGGGTTGACCCCAAGTTCATTTACTGTTAGGAAAAGCACATTTTCTCCCCACTGTTCATAAATGCCATGTTTTAAACATGAGCACTCCAAAATATACATCTGGGAGCACTGTAACTGCGACACAACTTCATCACACTATTGTTATCGGAGAAGGGTGGCATACAAATCTAATAAATAAATAAAATTAAATAAATAAATAAACACATTGTTCTTGTTCTTGTTCTTATTCTTCTTGTTGTTGTTATTATTATTATTATTATTATTATTATTATTATTCGTAGTGGCAGTAGCATGGAGGATAGACTACCCAGGCTTCATGCTCTGCGGAATCCCGAGCATGATACCATGGTTTTACGAGACTGAAGGATGCCAATGCAATTATTATTATTATTATTATTATTATTATTATTATTATTATTATTATTATTATTATTTAGATTTCTATGCCTCCCTTCTCCAAAGACTTATCTGGTTTGTGAAAGGGGATTTTCCTTCTTCCTCTTTTCCTTCACTCAATCCCCTAATCGATGACACGGCCGATTAACTCCATCCCCACATTCTCCCTCCTGCCCTTCCTGCCTTTGTCTTCTCCTCCCCATCAGGGCTCCACCGTCTCTTTCCTTCTCTGGCAGCGATGGTGTGTGCCACCCTATAGAGGTGTAAGCGTCGTTTTCCCTTCGCTCTCTTAGAACCCAGGAAATGCAGACCAAGAGGCTGTGCAAATGTGTTGTGTTGTGTTTTGTTTCTAAATTAAAAAAACCCCCACCTGCCTCTATTTTGTCCCCTCATGTCCCTTTCGATTTGTTCTCCTATTTTCTTCCTTGCAATTCGGTTTTTGAGGGTTTTTTGAGAACAGGGATGGCTTTTCCTTTTAGCTTTGAGGTGTAGTTTGATAGCAGATGGGGAGGGGACAAAAATTAGAAGTGGGTAAAAAGATGAGGACTCGAAATCATGTTTATCTATGACAGAGTTAGTACCGGAAGAGGGGGCAAGTATTTATTTATTTATTTATTTATCCATCCATCCATCTATCCATTCATTCATTCATTCATTCGACTTATATAATAATAATAATAATAATAATAATAATAATTAATAATAATTTATTAGATTTGTATGCTGCCCCTCTTCGGAGACTCGGGGCGGCTCACAACAACAACAACAACAACAACAATAATGATATGACAATGTACCAAATCTAATTTTTTTTTTAAAGGATCTAAAAACCCATCATTTAAAAACCATAGAACACAAGCATACAACAAAAGCATCTCTGTGGACTTGGGGTGGCCCACAGCATTTCAATTAAAAAAAATACAATATATAAAACACTTCTAAATCCAATAAATAGAAATAATTAATTTAATATTTTTTTTTAAGGCTAAACATTTAAATATTAAACATTCACACGGATATGACTGTATCCTACACACTCACTGGGCAGAGGCTGGGGTCTAATGACCCCAAGCCTGATGGCATAAATGCGTTTTCAGATTCTTACCAAAGGCAAGGGGGGGTGGGGGTAGTGTGAATCTCTGGGGGGAGCTGATTCCAGAGGGCCGGGGCCCCTACAGAGAAGGCTCTTCCGGGCGCTGGCATTCGTGCGGCAGAAAGCGGACCTGCAGGTAATCTGGTCCTATGCCATATAGGGCTCAAGTGTTCTAAAATAGAAACCATTTAAGACATCAACAGCAGTGCAACTCGAAGGAAAGTCAACTCTGAAATGGGACTTTTATTAAATTCTTTCCCAGACATGGAATCTATCTATAGCAGAGATCTTCAAACTTGGCAACTTTTAAGACTTGTGGAGTTCAACTCCCAGAATTCTTTGGAGGGGAACCCCTGATCTATAGGATTGGATCCATCTTGCGTAAGAAATGTAGAAAGCCGTAGCTGGATGATCTGAACAATCAAAACTATGGGTTGTATTAGCCAAATACGTACAGACAGCTATAGTAGTTTTGGCTGCAGATGGAGCAAGTGGATGTAAAAGAAGGGTGGATGTAAAAGCAATGCAGATTGGTGAGACTGTGGGGGAGGGCCTTTTCGGTGGCTGCGCCAGCTCTATGGAACCAACTACCCCCAGGTCCATTCTGCTCCCACCCTACTGGCCTTCCGTAAGGCCACGAAGACCTGGTTCTGCCTGAATTGTACATCTTTCATGGCCAAACTCTATGAATGGTGTATATGCATGTGATTATATGACTATTTTTTAAAAAATTACAAATTGTTTTTTTATTACAGGGATTTATAGTTTTAGCTATTATATTTGACTTCTTATTGTTCTGTATCCATTTGTATTTGTATTTATATCATTATTGTGAGCTGCCCTAAATCCTTTGGGATTGGGTGTCATAGAAGTTGGATAAAAGAAAGAAAGAAAGAAAGAAAGAAAGAAAGAAGGAAGGAAGGAAGGAAAGAAAGAAAAGAAAAGAAAAGAAAAGAAAAGAAAACCACTGAGATATTTGTAATTTTCTAGATCTACAATAAATATGAGTGGAAGGCAGACATGCAGAAAATTCATATTTAAAAATCAGCTAGGTGGTTCCATTCAGAATCTCAGATTGTATGGGGTGGGATGATTGGCGTGCTTAATTTTGAGGGATTGGGCACGTTCCGACGCTGCTCCAATCCTGACCCCTGTTAAAAAATAGTCCCCGGCTAAGCCAAGAACCCCCATTGGCCCAAAGCAAATCTTCCTTTTAAAAGATGGCTGCCCTGAATTCAAGGGGATCTGACTTTGAAGCTCGGAGCCTGTGTAACCCCTTCGGTAGTTTCCTCCCTTTCATCCTCGAAAATATCATTTGGAACGGATCAATTTCCCCTCAATAAGGCCTCTTGTCACGCTCAGGTGGTAAAAGAGAACTAAATAAAGCCAATAGTGACACCCGTTACTTATTCCCAGGTCTTGTGTACAATTTAGAAAGACAGATCAGTCAGGGTAATGAATATAAATGGGAAGCTGATATTACGCCGTGCCTAACATGAAGCCCAAGAACTAGCACATAATCTGTTAAGGGCCCTTCAAGATAAGCAATAATTCACCGGATAAAAAAAATAATAATGACTGGAAAAAACAGAAGGCAGAAGGATTCTCAGCGCGCTTAAACGTTCGGTACAGATCGGAAGATTTGCATTGTGGAATGAGTTACTGTATAAGCCACTCCGCAGCTTTTCTTGTAATGGGAGAGGCTCCGATTTTCCAAGGTTTCCCAAACTCCACAAGGAAATTGGGGGTCTTGAAAATGGAAGGATGCTCTCGCCAGCCGCCGCCCCCCCTCCAACCACTAAATTCCCCCTCCCTATTATCCAAGATCAACCCTCCACTGCTGAGAGACTCTTGGTATTTTTTGTTTTGTTTTTATGCTATTTATTACTGTGACTTTTATATTTTTTCGTCAGTTTTGTATTGGCTGCTTTATTTGTGGCTGTTTGCTGCCAAAAATCCCCTTTGAGACAATTAGGTTGTTCTATAAATTTAATGGATGGATGGATGGATGGATGGATGGATGGATGGATGGATGGATGGATGGATGGGCGGATGGGCGGACGGACGGACGGACAGACAGACAATAATAATAAGAGATAGATAGATAGACAGACAGACAGACAGACAGACAATAAATAATAGATAGACAGACAGACAGATAGATAGATAGATAGATAGATAGATAGATAGACAGACAGAGAGATAGACAGACAGACAATAAATAATAGATAGATGATAGATAGATAGATAGATAGATAGATAGACAGACAGACAGACAGACAGACAATAAATAATAGATAGATAGATAGATAGATAGACAATAAATGATAGATAGATAGATAGATAGATAGACAATAAATAATAGATAGATAGATAGATAGATAGACAGACAGACAATAAATAATAGATAGATAGACAGACAGACAGACAGACAGACAATAAATGATAGACAGACAGACAGACAGACACAATAAATAATAGATAGACAGACAGACAGACAATAGGTAGATGATGGATAGATGATAGACAGAAAGATAGACAGACAACAGTAGATAATAAATAGATAATAAATAGAGAGAGAGAGACTTTTTCTTTTCCTTTTTGCAATTTTTATTTTTTCTCCACAATTCCAATTATATATCAATACACACATACCTTAAAAATGTCAATTACATGTGTGTGCATGTGTATATACATACATACATACATACATACATACATACATACATACATACATACATACATTTTGGTTCAGTCAGTCATAAGCCAATATGTTATTTTGCACCAATTTTCAGCTCTTATTCATCAGTCCGTCCCTTGCACTCCCCTCCCTCGACCTTCATCTCCTCTTCCTACTTTCTTACCCCTTCTCTCCCCTTCCTACTTCCCTCTACTCCTTCCCCTCTCTCCTTCCTCTCTCCCTTCCTCTACTCTCTATTGCTATGGATGCTTTCTCCCCTCTTTCTACTTCCTTCCACCCCTTCTCTCCCTTCACTTTCTACTTCCTCCCCCTCCCTCTTTTACTGTTCCCTGAGTGCTTCTCATCCTCACTCGCCTCAGAGACCCCTTTTTTCTCATTGGTCCAACAACAACCTTGCAAAGTGGGACAGGCTGTGCCTGAGAGACTGGTTCAAACTCCCCTAATGAATTTTTGTGGTTGAGGGAGGATCTCCCTGCTCTACAGCAGCACCTTGACGAGGTTCTGCCTTGGACCATCGTACCCCACCTTCTCAGGGCTCTGTCTTTAATGCTGGGGCCCAACGTCCTGTTCAAGCCCATAACGGTTGACCTTTGGCACAGCAGGCCAATTGAAAGTTTGCAAGGCATGCAATAAGGTGATCTTGTAATATGAACCTCTTATTGGGTTCTTTTATTCTTCTGCAACAATAGAAAGATGGCTGGGTCTGGAGCTAAAAGGGCCCTCCCAGCTTTCTGTATCTGTTGTTGCATTAACTTCTTACAGCTAGCATAGACAACTGTGAATCTACAGCCTATCTCTCTCCCCCCCCCCGCCCCCATGCTTCTGCAATCTGTTGCCTTCCACATAGGTTGGTTGTTATGCAGTTGGTTGTTGTTAAGTGTTGTACCACATGATTCTTGACAAATGTATCTTTTTCTTTTATGTACACTGAGAGCACCTGCACCAAAGACAAATTCCTTGTGTGCCCAATCACACTTCGCCAATAAAGAATTGTATTGTATTCTATATTCTATTCTATTCTATTTTCTATTCCATTCCATTCCATTCTATACTCCATTCCATATTCCATTCCATTCCATTCTATACTCCATTCTATACTCCATTCCATATTCCATTCCATTCCATTCTATACTCCATTCCATATTCCATTCCATTCTATTCTATATTCCATTCCATATTCCATTCCATTCCATTCTATACTCCATTCTATATTCCATTCCATTCCATTCCATTCTATACTCCATTTCATATTCCATTCCATTCTATTCTATATTCCATTCCATATTCCATTCCATTCCATTCTATATTCCATTCCATTCCATTCTATTCTATATTCCATTCCATATTCCATTCCATTCCATTCTATACTCCATTCTATATTCCATTCCATTCCATTCTATACTCCATTTCATATTCCATTCCATTCTATTCTATATTCCATTCCATATTCCATTCCATTCTATTCTATATTCCATTCCATTCCATTCTATACTCCATTCCATATTCCATTCCATTCC
Organism: Erythrolamprus reginae; assembly: GCF_031021105.1. NCBI lineage: Eukaryota > Metazoa > Chordata > Lepidosauria > Squamata > Dipsadidae > Erythrolamprus > Erythrolamprus reginae. The sequence goes on from NC_091950.1 coordinate 22,497,928, forward strand.
ATTCTATACTCCATTCCATATTCCATTCCATTCTATTCTATACTCCATTCTATACTCCATTCCATTCCATTCTATACTCCATTCCATATTCCATTCCATTCCATTCTATACTCCATTCCATATTCCATTCCATTCTATTCTATATCCCATTCCATTCCATTAGTATATACTCCATTCCATATTCCATTCCATTCTATTCCATACTCCATTCCATATTCCATTCCATTCCATTCCATTCTATACTCCATTCCATTCCATTCTATACTCCATTCCATATTCCATTCCATTCCATTCTATCTCCCATTCCATCTTCCATTCCATTCCATATGTTCTTCTCCATTCCATTCTATATGCTGTTCTCTACTCCAGTGTTTCCCAACCTTAGCAACTTGAAGATATTTGGCCTTCAACTCCTAGAGGGTGGGGGATTCAATTCTCACTGGCTGGGGAATTCTGGGAGTTGAAGTCCAGATACCTTCAAGTTGCCAAGGTTGGGAAACACTGCTCTAGTCCATTCCATTCAATTCCAGTCACACATACAAAGAGGCTGTGGCAATATCTATATCATTCTCTAAGCCGGCAATGCTTCTTAACCTTAGCAGGTGGAAGAGGTGCAGACTCCAACTCCCAGTATTCCCCAGCCAGTGAACTGGTTGAGGAATTCTGGGAGTTGAAGTCCCACACATCTTCGACCTGCTAAAGCTGAGAAACACTGTTCCGAGGTGTATAGAAAGGTGTGCACAGGCAGTGCGTTTCCTGCTTGTCGCCTAGAATATTTTAACTTGTTAAATGTATAATAAGAATGACAACCCATGGACTCCCTTCCTAGAAGTCATCCAGAACTGGGGGTGACTTTTGATAGAGAAAAAACACCAAATCTATAATAGGGGCTTTTGCAGAGATAGAACAGGATAACTCTTCCAATGCAGAGCTAATTTATTGTGTTGTCCTTTTCTACCATCAAACAAAATGATGCTCTTACATCCATGCACATAATAATAAATTGAATAAATTGTTTCTTATTAATATTAATATTAATATACATTATCTACTATATAAACTATATGTATGTACACACACATACACGCAGGCACAGCTCTTCTAAAATTATACACATTCAACCTCATTTACTGCTATAGGAAAAACATACCCAGAGCCCAGAAGGAGAAAAAATAATCAAAATTTTGCTACTAGTTCTGCATACCTGGCTGAAATTAGATAGATAGATTAATATTAATATTAGACAGATAGATTAATATTAATATTAATCTATAAATATTAATCTATCTATCTAATTTCATAATCTGAAATTAGATAGATTAATATTAATATTAATATTAATCTATCTATCTAATTTCAGATTATGAATCTGCACAAAGAGATTCACAAGGCTCATTCCCTCTTCCATGGGTGTGTGCTAGCAGATATCTGGGTTCCCCCCACTCATGGATTCCAAACCCAGTTTAACAAAATCTGATTGCTGGGTTTGACCCAATATTTGGTTCTTATCCTGAGTTGAGGGGATGGTTTGGTTCATGTAACTTGCTAAGGTGGTACCCACAACACTGTTGCTATCATAATTGACCAACAGTGCAGTGATGGGCTCCTACAGGTACATTCAGGTATGCAGAACTGGTAGCAAAATTTTGATATTTTTTTTTCTTTTTTCTCCTTCTGGGCTCTGGGTGTGTTTTTCCTATAGCAGTAAATGAGGTTGAATGTATGTAAATTTTAGAAGAGCTGTGCCTGCGTGTAGGTGTGTGTACATACACATAGTTTATATAGTAGATAATGTATATTTTTGTGTGCCTGTGTGTAATATGTATACAGTATACATATATGGCATATATACATAGAATTAAATAATATATTTTGGATGTTCAGTAATAGTAAATAGATAGGGGAATTGTATCTCTTTGAGGCAAGGAGAGGCCAGGCACCATAACTCAAACCCTTGACGTGAGTGATGTCAAATTGGCCACCTTTAAGCCAGTCACATGATCTTTAAGCCAACCCCCAGTCACATGATCATCAAGCCACTCCCACCTGGTCACATGGCCAGCAAGCTACACCCACAAAATAAGCCACGCCCACAGTGTGGTAGTAAATTTTTTTTGCAGCCCTTCACTTCAATGGGGCTATACCTGGAGATATAGCTTGTTGTATGAAGCACAGTGATTGTTTATATCAAGGGTTATAAAAGCTGGCTGTGGTTTAAATAAGGCTAGTTGAAAGACCAGCATAGTGTTTTTTTCAACCTTGGTAACTTGGCAACATGTGGACTTCAACTCCCAGAATTCCCCAGTCAGCCATGGCTGGGGAATTCTGGGAGTTGAAGTCCACATGTTGCCAAGTGGCCAAAGTTGAGAAAAACTGGTTTACCCCACTACAGGTCAGTAATGTGGACCACTGTGCAATCCATACAATGGATTAATTCACTAAATGGGTGATATCACATAGGATTCTCTCTGGTATCATTTTCACTGATTTGACAAAGGAAGGGAAAAACTATTTATTTATTTATTTATTTATTTATTTATTTACTTACTTACTTACTTACTTACTTACTTACTTACTTACTTATTTTTTATTTATTTATTTATTTATTTATTTATCTATCTATTTATTTATAATTTTACATACATACATACATGCATGCATGCACACTTGTATGACGCCCAATCCCGGAGGACTCAGAATGACTTACAACAATATAAAATACAAAATTACAATACAAATACAAAAAATACATCCATTTTGATTCCACTGGACTTCTCACCAGGACTTCTCTCCAAATAGAGTGAAACCAATTGGTGTTAGCTTCCCCCTGACAGGGGTTGAGACCAGACTTCAAGGTGTGGTCAAAAATGTCAAGATGGTGGTTACAATAATGTGATCACTGCGGGGATTGTACCATTGTAATCTCTGTCTTTATTTTTTACTGCACCGAGGCATCCAAGAACACATAGCACAGTCTAGTCCTCGAGTTTTGCACACAACATCTTATAGTATAACAGTGTTTTTCAAACTTTAAGCTGTATGGACTTCAACTCCCAGAAATCCCTGGTAAACTTGCTGACTGGGGAATTCTGGGAGTTCAAGGGCATGCATCTTATAGTTGCCAAGTTTGAAAAATAGTGAACAAAATACTCAACATCCATTCACACAACAAGTTTCCTAGAAATGGGAGAGGTAAAGATACCTGAAAAATCCACTTAACTATTTGCCCTCATTTTATATGACTCCTGTCTCTAAAAACCGAAGAACTCAAGACAGTCATCTAAAGCAGTGTTTTTCAACCAGTGTGCCGTGGCACACTAGTGTGCCGTGAGACATAGTCAGGTGTGCCGTGGGGAAATTAAACACGGGTCCCCAAACTACCATTCCTGCCAGGATCTCCCTTTTGTGTTCATTGAAACAGGCCCAGGTTTCACACTAAGTGAGTATAAATACATTTAGAAACTATATTAATAACTATATGTATAATATGTACTGCGTTAGAGTGTCATTTTGGTTGGTGGTGTGCCCCAGGATTTTGTAAATGTAAAAAATGTGCCGTGGCTCAGAAAAGGATGAAAATCACTGATCTAAAGATCACCCAGTAAAAATCCATCCAGTAAAAATCTTTTTACTGTAAAGATCCAGTAAAAATCTTCAGGCTTAGGCTTTCAGGTAATTCTTAAAGAAATCCACTGAAAAATAAGTCCCAAGATTGTGGTTTACTAATTGTTATATTTTATTATTATTCTTTCTGATCATTTTATTCTGCCCGCAATATTATACTTGAACATTATTATTATTATTATTATTATTATTATTATTATTATTATTATTATTATTATTTGTATGCCGCCCCTCTACAAAGACTGATTAAAAAACCATTTAAAACCCTTAATATAAAAGCAGTCATACATCCTTAGAGACAAATTTACTGAGATCTATAACAAATATGAACAGAAATGGTAACACAAAACCTGTCCCTTCTGGTGGGTGGATATATGGACTTTAGCCCTTTTCTTGGGTGGAACTTCAATTATATTTGATAAATTTATTATTTTTACATTTATGTTTAGAGTTATCTTTATGACGTAGTACTGTATTTACTATCATCCATAGCAGGTGGAAATAAATCCGTAATTTATAGTAGATTGTATCTTCTTGTTCTATTGTGAGTCTTGAAAGAGACAGTATAAAAACGCTACAGATGAATAAATGTTAATTATATATTGATACTGCAAATACAACACAATTTAGTTTGATAACTACCCAGAGAAGCAAGCAGAGAAGTCTGCCTATGTGTTTGTGCATTTAAAGGAAACAAAACATATGCTAATCTCAAAAAAATAGCAAACCGTAATTTCTGTCTCCTGGAATATATTTTAGACGGATTGTCTTTTTGTGAATTGGGGCAGCTTAGACAATTGCAGGGCGAATTTTAAGTCTACTTCATAGAAACATATAAACATAGAAGACTGATGGCAGAAAAAGACCTCTTGGTCCAGCCTATCCTTATACTATTTCCTGTACCTATTTTATCTTAGGATAGATATATGTTTATCCCAGGCATGTTTAAATTCAGCTACTGTGGACTTACCAACCACGTCTGCTGGAAGTTTGTTCCAAGCATCTACTACTCTTTCAGTCAAATAATATTTTCTCACGTTACTTCTGATCTTTCCCCCAACTGACATCAGATTGTGCCCCCTTTTTCTTGTGTTCCCTTTCCTATTAAAAACACTTCCCTCCTGAACCTTATTTAACTCTTTAACATATATAAATGTTTCGATCATGTCCCCCCTTTCCCTTCTGTCCTCCAGACTACACAGATTTAGTTCATTAAGTCTTTCCTGATATGTTTTATGCTTAAAACCTTCCACCATTCTTGCAGCCCGTCTTTGGACCCGTTCATTTTTGTCTTCGTTTATTAAGAGTAGAGATTTGGTAGAATTTTCATGGTTTTTTTTTTAAAGGATATAGTGCTAGGTTAGAATTAGTGTGTGGAAGATATGAAAAAAAAAAAGGAACAGATGCCCAAGCAGAAAGTGATCGATTGGAAGACAAGAAGAACAGATTGGAGAAAAAGAAAAAAAGGAGGAAAGGGGAAAAAAAAAATCTTTCAGCGCACACACGCACACGCACGCACACACACAAACACACATATACCAGCCAGGCTTTCCTGAAGTAATTTATGTAGAAGCAATCCACATCGATTCTAGCGGAATTTATTTAACTGCTGTGGTGAAGGAGGTGGTGGGAGAGAGCAGGCAAGCAAGCGCTCGGCCTTCGCTGTTAACCGCGTTTGGCTCCGAGTCTTCGGAGAGGGGCGGCATACAAATTTTAATAATAATAATAATAATAATAATAATAATAATAATAATAATAATAATAATAATCGGAGTCATGGAGCCAAGCTGGCCGTCTATAAAAAGCCGTTCCTCAGAAATGAGGTGGGGCTCGGTGGAAAAAAGAAACGGCCATAGATTTAGCTGGGAGGGAGTTGGGTGGAGGGAGGGAAGGAAGAGAAGAAAGGAAGGAAAGAAAGAAAGAAGAAAAGAAGCGAATCAGAGAGGAAAGATAGAAGGAAAAAAGTAGGGAAGGAGAGGAGAAGAGAAAGATAGGAAGGGTTGGGAGGAAGAAAAGAAAAGAGAAGGAAACTGGGGAGGGAGGGAAAAGAGAAGAGAAGAGAAAAAAAGAAGAGAGTTGGTTGCAGAAAAAGAAATAAGAGATAATAGAAAAGATGGGGAGAGGTTATGAAAGGATGAAGAGAATGGATATCTAGCTGAAAAAGGAAGAGAAGAAAAGAAAAAGGGAAGGAAGGAAGGAGGGGAGGGGAAAAAAGAAGAAAGGAAGGGAGGGAGGGAAAGGGAAGGAAAGGGAAGGAAAGGGAAGAAAGGAAGGGAGGAAAGAAGGGAGGGAGGGAGGGAAGGAAAGGAAAGGGAAGGGAAGAAAGGAAGGAAGGAAAGAAGGAAAGAAGGAGGGGAGAGAAAGAAAAAAGAAAGGAAGAAATGAAGGAAAGAAGGAAGGAGGGGAGGGGAGGGGAGGAAAGAAGGAAGGAAGGGAAGGGAAGAAGGAAGGAGGGGTGGGGGAAAAAGAAGGAGGGAGGAAGGAAGGAAGGAAGGAAGGAAGAAGGGAAGGGAGGGGGGGACTCCCCGAGACTCCTTCTCTCCCCCCCCCTCGTTTTCCTCTCTTCCCTCTTAGAAACGCGCGTGGCTTTCCAGAGACTCCACTCAGCATCCCCAAAACGAGCGCCGAGCTGCGGCCGGACCGGCGGGCGTGCTAGGCCGGGGGCGCTTCTTCGGACCGGCCTGACTGCCTTTTTCTTCCGAGCGGCGGATTATTTGGAGGGGGGGGGGCGAAGGCAGCATCTTCCCTCGGCCTCCGTGTCGGGAGCGAGGCCGGCGGTGTTTAATGAGGGCGGGCGAGGGGCATCTTTTAGTTCCAGTCGATGCCCTATTGAAAAGCCGTTAATAGCGATGCAAATTGTCCCCAAGTCTTTTACAAGGTTCTTGGTAAATAAAGATTTAAACACTCGCCACAATTGGCTCCTTTAAGTACCCCCGTTGTTTACTCTAATTGACCGTCCTTGTTTTATTTCCGAGGCTGCTAAATAAATAATAATTTAAAAGGCGGAGAGGAAACACAAGAACAAGGAGGCACAATCTGAGGTTAGTTGGGGGAAAGAGCAGAAGCAACGTGAGAAAATATTATTTTCTAGTAGTAGATGCTTGGAACAAACTTCCAGCAGACATGGTTAGTAAATCCACAGTTACTGAATTTAAAGATGCCTGGGATAAACATACACTGCTCAAAAAAAATAAAGGGAACACTCAAAAAACACACCCTAGATCTGAATGCATGAAATATTCTCAGTGAATACGAAGTCTGTACAAATTTGAATGTGCACAACAGCATGTGAAATTGATTGTCAATCAATGTTGCTTCCTAAGTGGACAGTTTGATTTCACAGCAGTTTGATTGACTTGGAGTTATATTATGTTGTTTAAGTATTTATTTTTGAGCAGTGTATATCCATCCTAAGATAAAATACAGGAAATGGTATAAGGGCAGACTAGATGGACCATGAGGTCTTTTTCTCCGGTTAATTTTCTATGTTTCTATGAAAGCGGGGCGGGGGGGGGGGAGGGAAGAGAGACCCCGCAGAGATCCGGAGGAAAGTTGAGCCGCTCGTGATCCAAAGACACCTTCGGGACGTCGAGAGGACGGAAGGATTTGGAACCATCTCGCCCACGCACGGACACTCCGAGTTTCCGCGTGGATTTAAGAAATAACTCCCTGACCGCTTTATTCTATAATAATAATAATAATAATAATAATAATAATAATAATAATAATAATAATAATAATAATAATAATAATAATAATAATAATAATAATAATAATAATTTATTAGATTTGTATGCCGCCCCTCTCCGAAGACTCGCGATCCTAAGTTTTGGGACAATTAAACCTTACGGCTAACCCATTAGAAATGAGGGGTGGTGGTGGTGGAATTGCGTGGGTTTAAAGGATCGCGTCCACCTGCCGCCCCTTTTAATATCAGGCCTTGGGACTGGGAGCAAGCAAATCCAAATACTTTTTTTTAATTTAATTTTTAAATTGATTTTTATAATAACAATAAAACATTCACCCAATACATAACATAACATGTCAGCAAATCCAAATACAGTACTGTTATTATTTCTGAATTTCTTTTGGGGTATAAATTGTTACATTGTTTACTTTTTGTTGTTAGCCGCCCCGAGTCTTGGGAGAGGGGCGGCATACAAATCTAAATAAATAAGTAAGTAAGTAAGTAAGTAAGTAAGTAAGTAAGTAAGTAAGTAAGTAAGTAAGTAAGTAAGTAAGTAAGTAAGTAAGTAAGTAAGTAAGTAAGTAAATAAGTAAATAGATAGATAGATAGATAGATAGATAGATAGATAGATAGATAGATAGATAAAAAAATAAAAAAATATGCAGTCCCGTCTTGCCGTCTCTACTTCCTTCGGACCAAGAACCACGTTTGGAAGCGAACCGTCTGAGTCTGGGGTGTAAAACACACACACACACACACACACACACAGACAGACAAAATTTGATTTCATCCCCATCAAATTAAAACCGAGTAGAGAAAAGTAAGCAAGCTCGCCAGGCAAAGGTTAATTATTCGTGGTGGAAAACGTTGAGACTCCACGACACCATAATTGGGAGAAAGTTTGGGAAAGGGGTCTCCCTTTCCCCGCCCCTCTCCCCCCCCCCTACATTTTGCACTTTTGAAAGCTGGGGCTCAAAACAGATGAAGAAGGACCGCGATTCCTAGCTCGCTTTCCGGAGAGATCCTCGGTGGTCAGATTTCCTAAGGAAGGCAAAAAAACGGTTTGTACCATTTGGAACAGAACAGAATAGGACAGAATATACACTGCTGAAAAATAAATAAAGGGAACACTTAAACAACACAATATAACTCCAAGTAAATCAAACTTCTGTGAAATCAAACTGTCCACTTAGGAAGCAACACTGGTTGACAATCAATTTCACCTGCTGTTGTGCACATTCAACTTTCTACAGAACAAAATGTTCAATGAGAATGTGTTATTTGAGTGTTCCCAATTATTATTTTTTAGCAGCATATAGAGTAGAAAGTAGAAAGTAGAAAGTAGAAAGAAGAAAGAAGAAGAAGAAGAAAGAAGAAAGAAGAAAGAAGAAAGAAGAAAGAAGAAAGAAGAAAGAAGAAAATATTCAAAGTATTCAATGAGAGTATTTCATTCATTCAAATCTAGGATGTGTCATTTGAGTCTTTCTTTCTTTCTTTGTTTTTTGAGCGGTGTATTTCAAAATTTTGCTTTGTTGATCAGCGATTGCCCGGTTTGCTTTGGTTTCGCTTCAGTCGTTCAATTTTCCAACCATTGCACACACACATACATACACACACACACAATTAGAATTGGATACCTAGGGCGCCGCAAGGCAAGTAAGACCCAGACAAATTCAGAAACGTGTGTATGTGTGAAAAGAGACGGGCGGGGAAGGCGGGGAATGAATAAGGTTTTTTAAAAGAAAAGGAGGCGCCTTTTCTTTGGCTTCTTCATCCAAACATCTTTGCCGTGTGCGGCTCGGAGCTTTTTCTTTCTTGGAAATTAAGCCTTTTCTTTAAGCCCAAGTAAGGGGCTGGGAAAACAGCAACCGAAGGAGGAGCTGCCAATTTGCGGTGGTGAAAACCGTCCTGGAGTCTGAATTGGCTTGCAATTTATCCTTACAATCCTTATAATTTATATTCACTGGCTCCTAATATGATTGGGTTGCTTATTTGTACCTGGACTATCATTAAGTATTGTACCTCATGATTCTTGACAAATGCATATTTTCTTTTATGTACACTGAGAGCATATGCACCAAGACAAATTCCTCCCGTGTCCAATCACACTTGGCCAATAATTCTGTTCTGTTCTATTTTCTATATTTTATTCTATATTCTATTCAATGTTCTATATTCTGTTCTATTCTATATTCTATTCTATATTGTATATTCTATTCTCTATTCTCTTTTCTCTGTTCTATTTTCTATTTTCTATTTTTTTCTACTCTACTCTGTTCTGTTCTATACTGCTCAAAAAAATAAAAGGAACACTCAAAGAACACATCCTAGATCTGAATGAATGAAATATTCTCATTGAATACTTTGAATATTTTCTTCTTTCTTCTTTCTTTTTTCTATTTTCTTTTTTCTACTTTCTACTCTACTCTATGCTGTTCAAAAAATAAATAAATAAAGGGAACACTCAAGTAACACACCCTAGATCTGAATAAATGAAATATTTTCATTGAATACTTTGTTCTGTACAAAGTTAACTGTGCACAACAGCAGGTGAAATTGACTGTCAATCAGTGTCATCTCCTAAGTGGACAATTTGATTTCACAGAAGTTTGATTTATTTGTAGTTATGTTGGGTTGTTTAAGTGTTCCCTTTATTTTTTTTGAGCAGTGTATTTTTAAACAACGAATAACAACAACAACAACAATAATAATAATAATTATTAATATTAATATTATTTCTCTGGGTAGCGTTTTAAGAAACCCGACACGTTTGAAGTGATAGTCAACGAAGAAAGAATACACACACACACCTCAGTCTGCTCCCAAATAAATGCATTTAAGGCCGGAGGAAAATATATCACAGGCTTTTCCAAGAAAGAAAGCCAAGTTTAAAAACTCTGACTTTTAAAACACTTTCTTTTTTTAAAAAAATTATACCCTCCCACCCACTGCCGCCGCCAAAAACCCCTATCCACACAAGCTTACTGAACTTGCACACACAAACTAGCCCGTTGGATGAACCCAGCCCCCCCCCCCGGGTAGTTTATATCCACCCCATTATTTGTCCACCTAGAAAATCGGGTTAATTGAATAAGTCACGGTTAAATTGAGCATGACGTGCGAACACAGGCTTCTTGGCACATTTCTGTACTAGGCACGCTTTCCCCGAGAATAGGCCTTTGGAAGGCGACGGGACGAGGGCGGGGGGAGATTTTAAGCAGAGCGACCCGCGGTCGGACAGCTCCTCTAGTGGGTGGGGATCTTATTCAATCCCCCGCCAAGAAAAAAAATGGGGCTTTTTTGGAGCCCTTGGAACTCAGCAAGATGCCTACACCCGGCGTCCACAATCTCCTCTAAGGATCTGTGGAACGGGGCGACCTTATAGGCTAAAAGCCAGCAGGGTTACATTACATTCACAGAGTCTGTTGATTTCTGTGCGGTCAGATTCATTTTCAGGCACTATCTTTCTTTCTTTCTTTCTTTCTTTCTTTCTTTCTTTCTTTCTTCTTCTTCCTCCTTTCCTTCCTTCCTTTCTTCCTTGAGGCAACCCCCTCTTATTACTCCCCCTATTTTCTTCTTCGTAGTACGCCCATTGGGGAAGTCAAATCAAAGTTTAATTAAACTTTGATATAATTGATATAGATATAATTATCAAATTATAGGTTTAATTAAATGTTTTGTTTTATTTTATCTCCCTCCTTCTCTCTTTCTCCTTTCGCTCCCAACCAGCCTTCTTTCTTCTTCTTTCTTTCTCTTTTCTTTCTTTCTTTCTTTTTTTCTTCTTTCTTTCCTCTTCTTTCTTTTCTTTCTTTCTTCTTCTTCTTCTTCTTCTTCTTCTTCTTCTTCTTCTTCTTCTTCTTCTCCTTCCCCTTCTTTCTTCCTTTCTTCTCCCTCCCTCTGCCCCTTCTCCCCTTTCTTCGTCCTCTTTTCCTCTTCCTCTTCCCCTTCCTCTTCCCCTTTTTCTTCTTCTTCCTCCTCCTCCTCCTCTTCTTCTTCTTCTTTTTTCCCTCCTTCTGTCCTTCCCTCCCTCCTTCCTTCCTTTTTCTTATTTGACTCCTATGCCGCCCTTCTCACCCGACTCTGTGCGGCATAGTAGTACGAGACACGCTGCTACTTTATTTACCCGGATTCCCCTTATTTGTGGTGTTGCTTTGGGGTGGTGGTTTGCGTTTGGGGTGTGTGTGGGGGGGGAGGAAAAGGATATATATCCCATAAATTGAATGAATAAATACCAACTTTCCCTATAGGGATTGTGGGAAACCCGCCTTACTTACTACAAGCCTATAGACTTGACTGCTCCGGAGTGAAGTCCCGCAGACTTACTATACGACTTACTTGCGACCAGGGAAAAGCGAACGAAATCGCAGAGAAAAGCCACGCCGATTAATCTCATCCCCCTGAGTTGAATTGTATTTGAACCTTAGTAAATAGCATTGAGTCCCTTGCTTGAAAATGCGGGAAGTAAAATACTACCCGTTGATGTGACAGCCTACGGTTGCTAGTAGGGACGGCTACTACTGCCACTAATAGAAAACTGAATATATTCCCAGCAGCTCAGGTCCTCCTAGACGCGCTTTAAAGCGGCGGTAAATCAGACAGCGTTGAATTGCGTTAGCGCCCCGGCTAAGGTTTCATTCGATTGGCGTTTATCGCTTATTTACTTGGGACTAAATGCCAATTAAGTCGCAGATAGGATCGAGGGAGCCGCGGCCGGGGGAGGGGGCGCCAAACGTGGAAATGAGAAGAAAAACAAGCTAGATCTGTGGAGCATTGGAAATTCACTGGCAATTCGGCAGAGCATCCTTTTTGAAAACGTCACAATGATGTTAAAAATCAGAAAACGTCCGGTAACACTTTTTAAGACCAGCAAAATTTCATTATAAGATACATTTCATTATAAATTTCATTGTAAGATATAAGATTATAATGAAGCGTTTCTTCTTGACAGATGCTACTGGATGATTTCTGATTTTTATTTTTTATTTTTTGGGCTACTCTAGAGGAACTCAAACTCTCCTATAGGCTTGCAATAATGTTTAGGGATCGGGAGACGAGGATTTATGGTTTGTTTTTTTAAACGACAATTTTATATTATGTGATATATATATATATATATATATATATATATATATATATTATATATATATGTGTGGTGTGTGTGTGTGTGTGTGTGTGTGTGTGTGTGTGTGTGTGTGTGTATAGCTAGCTGATGAGGCCGAAATAGATGTATCCTAGTCTCTTTTAATTTTCAAATTCAGCAAAAAAACTTGTGACATATATATATATATACAGTATATAGAGAGATAGATAGATAGATAGATAGATATAGAGGAGATAGACACACACACACACCCAAACTATATCTATCTATCTATCTATCTATCTATCTATCTATCTATCTATCTATCTATCTATCTATCCACATGTATTTGCTGAATTCAACAGAATATACATATATGTGATATATGTATCAAATATTTTTGCTATATATATATTCTTTTATGTACAGTACATTGAGAGCATAATATTATTTATTATTTATTAGATTTATATGCCGTCCTTCTCCGAAGACTGGGGCGGCTCACAGGATACAAAAGCAACACACACAAATCTAATTAATTAAAAAATACTACTAAAATCTCTTTATATAGTAAAACCAGTCAGCCAATTCATTCACAACCACACATTACATCTCCTAAACAGAGGAAGGGGGGCTTAATATGCGCTAAAGACAAATTCCTTGTGTGTCCAATCACACTTGGCCAATAAAAAATTATATTCTATTCAACGAAAAATGAAAAAGGAGTTCTTTAAAAAACACAACTTCGTGAAAACAAAGTGATATCTTAATCTATTGCGGCTACAGGGATAAAATAAACACTGTTCGGGACTTTGGTGGACTGCGGAGTAGCAGACAATCACAGATAAAATTAAGGGTAATTTTATTGTTTTTTAAATTCTCAATTTCAGCAGGCCGGCACCGGCGCCGAAGTATTTGTGGAATGAATAAAGGATCATGTGCAAATGTTAAACTCATCTCTTTTTTCCCCATCCGCCTAAAATATGGAAGGGAATCATTCATCCAGACACTCAGCGGCAGCGGCTGTCGCTGGTCGCCAGGGATTTACTCCCGAGTAGTAGTAGGAAAGGCAGCTCCATTGGGGATGCTCTTTATTCAACGCCTTCCTCCCGGGGAGAAACCTGGCCTGAGCCACCGGCTTTGCGGGCCAGTTGTATTACAAGATCCTAGTTCTGTTGGAAGGATTCTGGCATCATTCTCGGGGTGAGCGTGTATTCCAGAGGGCCCAAATTTGTGAAGGGAAAAAATAGAAAGAAAATATAAGTGGGGGGAGGGGGAAGGAGTAGAATAAGAGAAAGAGAGGCAGAAAAAGAAAGAAAGGAAGGAAGAAAGCAGGCAAGTGCAGAAATAAAAAGAGAGAGAGAGATGGAGGAGAGAGGGAGAGAGAAAGACACAAAAGGAGGCAGGCAGGTGCAGAAAGAAAGAAAGAAAGAGAGAAAGAAGGAAGGAAAAGGAGGCAGGCAGGTGGAGAAAGAGAAAGAAAGAGAAAGAAAAAGGAAAAGGAAAAGAAAAAGAAAAAAAGACATAAAGAAGGAAAGCAGGTGCAGAAAGAAAGAAAGAAAGACAGAAATGAAAAAGAAAAGAAAGAAAGAAAGAAAGAAAAGAAAGAGAGAAAGAAGGAAGGAAAAGGGAGGCAGGCAGTGTGGAGAAAGAGAAAGAAGAGAGAAAGAAAAAGGAAAAGGAAAAGAAAAAAAGACATAAAGAAGGTAAGCAGGTGCAGAAAGAAAGAAAGAAAGACAGACAATGAAAAGAAAGAAAGAAAGAAAAGAAAGAGAGAAAGAAGGAAGGAAAAGGAGGCAGGCAGGTGGAGAAAGAGAAAGAAAGAAAAAGGAAAAGGAAAAGAAAAAAGACATAAAAGAAGGCAAGCAGGTGCAGAAAGAAAGAAAGAAAGACAGAAATGAAAAGAAAAGAAAGAAAGAAAGAAAAGAAAGAGAGAAAGAAGGAAGGAAAAGGAGGCAGGCAGGTGGAAGAAAGAGAAAGAAAAGTAAAAAGGAAAAGGAAAAGAAAGAAAGACATTAAAGAAGGCAGGCAGGTGCAGAAAGAAAGAAAGAAAGACAGAATGAAAAGAAAAGAAAGAAAGAAAGAAAAGAAAGAGAGAAAGAGAGAAAGAAGTGAAGGAAAAGGAGGAAGGCAGATGGAGAAAGAGAAAGAAAGAGAAAGGAAAAGGAAAAGGAAAAGAAAAAAGACATAAAAGAAGGTAAGCAGGTGCAGAAAGAAAGAAAGAAAGACAGAAATGAAAAGAAAGAAAGAAAGAAAAGAAAGAGAGAAAGAAGGAAGGAAAAGGAGGCAGGCAGGTGGAGAAAGAGAAAGAAAGAAAAAGGAAAAGGAAAAAGAAAAAAAGACATAAAAGAAGGCAAGCAGGTGCAGAAAGAAAGAAGAGAGACAGAAATTGAAAAGAAAAGAAAGAAAGAAAGAAAGAAAGAAAAGAAAGAGAGAAAGAAGGAAGGAAAAGGAGGCAGCAGGTGAGAAAGAGAAAGAAAGAGAAAGGAAAAGGAAAAGAAAGAAAGACATTAAAGAAGACAGGCAGGTGCAGAAAGAAAGAAAGAAAGAAAGAAAGAAAGACAATAAATGAAAAGAAAAGAAAGAAAGAAAGAAAAGAAAGAGAGAAAGAAGGAAGGAAAAGGAGGCAGGCAGGTGGAGAAAGAGAAAGAAAGAGAAAGGAAAAGGAAAGAAAGAAAGACATTAAAGAAGGCAGGCAGGTGCAGAAAGAAAGAAAGAAAGAAAGAAAGAAAGAAAGACAGAAAGAAAAAGAAAAGAAAAGAAAAGAAAGAAAGAAAGAAAGAAGGAAGGAAGGAAGGAAG